>NC_080595.1:117308156-117541363 GCF_027887145.1 Ammospiza caudacuta | reverse complement strand
AGGATCCCCGCTCACCGGGTCCCTGTTTTCCCCTCCCCGTGCAGGAGGTGATCCGCTCGATCCTGCAGAGCGGGCGCATCGGGCCGGACGTCCGTCTGTCCGAGTGCTACGGGCTGCGCCTCAAGCACGTCAAGTCCAGCGAGCTGCACTGGCTGCACCCGCTGCTCACCGTGGGCCAGGCGCAGCAGAAGTACGAGAGCCTGCACCTGGAGGCCGAGTGGAGGTGCTGGCACTGTCCCCGTTGTCCCCATTGTCCCCATTGTCCCCATTGTCCCCGCTGTCCCCACATTGTCCCCTTTGTCCCCACATTGTCCTCTTTGTCCCCATTGTCCCCACATTGTCCCCACATTGTCCCCTTTGTCCCCTTTGTCCCCACATTGTCCCCACGTTGTCCCTTTTGTCCCCATTGTCCCCACTATCCCCTTTGTCCCCTTTGTCTCCATTGTCCCCTTTGTCCCCACATTTTCCCCTTGGTCCCCATTGTCCCCATTGTCCCCATGGTCCCCCGTTGTCCTCATTGTCCCCTTTGTACCCATTGTCCCCATTGTCCCCACATTGTCCTCTTTGTCCCCACATTGTCCCCACATTGTCCTCTTTGTCCCCATTGTCCCCATTGTCCCCACATTGTCCCCTTTGTCTCCTTTGTCCCCTTTGTGCCTTTGTCCCCATTGTCCCCATGTTGTTCCCATTGTCCCCTTTGTCCCCATTGTCCCCACTATCCCCTTTGTCCCCTTGGTCCCCATTGTCCCCATTGTCCCCATGGTCCCCCGTTGTCCTCATTGTCCCCATTGTCCCCTTTGTCCACGTTGTCCCCATTGTCCCCACATTGTCCCCATTGTCCCCATTGTCCCCATTGTCCCCATTATCAACACATTGTCCCCACATTATCCCCACATTGTCCCCTTTGTCCCCACATTGTCCCCACATTGTCCCCTTTGTCCACATTGTCCCCATTGTCCCCACATTGTTTCCTTTGCCCCCTTTGTCCCTGTTTTCCCCTTTGTCCCCTTTGTCCCCATTTTCCCATTGTCTCCATTGTCCCCACATTGTCCCCTTTGTCTCTTTGTCCCCTTTATCCCCATTGTCCCCACATTGTCCCCATTGTCCCCTTTGTCCCCACATTGTTCTCTTTGTCCCCTTTGTCCCCTCGTCCCCGTTGTCCCCCCATTGTCCCCGTTGTGCCCTTTGTCCCCGGTGGTGGCATCACGGGGGGGTTTTGGTGTCCCCAGGTACGACCTGCAGATCCGGTACCTGCCCGAGGATTTCATGGAGAGCTTCAGGGAGGACCGGACCACGCTGCTCTACTTCTACCAGCAGGTCAGGGCTGCTCCGGGGACCCCAATTCCCGGAATTCCCAAAATTCCCCGAATTCCCGAAATTCCAGAAATTCCCGAAATTCCCAAAGTTCCGGCAATTCCCGAGGTTTTGGCAGCTTGGGGTGGCGGTGGTGGCACCGTCCTGGTGGTGGGAATGGTCAGTGGGATGTCCAGGGATGTTTGGGGACATTAAGGGACATCCTGTCACTGTCCCCTGCCATTGTCCGTTGTCACCAATCCCTGCCACCAATCCCTGTCACTGTCCCCTGTCACCAATCCCTGACACCAATCCCTGTCACCAACCCCTGTCACAATTCCCTGCCACCCATCCTTGCTGTCATTGCCTGCCATTGTCCCCTGTCACCATCCCTGTCACCATCCCTGTCACTGTCCCCTGTCACCAATCCCTTTCACTGTCCCCTGTCACCATCCCCTGTCACCATCCCTGTCACCATCCCCTGTCACAATTCCTGCCACCCATCCTTGCCGTCATTGCCTGCCATTGTCCCCTTCCACCATCCCTGTCACCATCCCTTTCACTGTCCCCTGTCACCAATCCCTGACACCAATCCCTGTCACCAACCCCTGTCACAATTCCCTGCCACCCATCCTTGCTGTCATTGCCTGCCATTGCCCCCTGTCACCATCCCTGTCACCATCCCTGTCACTGTCCCCTGTCACCAATCCCTGTCATCTTCCCCTGCCACTGTCCTCTGCCATTGTCCCCTGTCACCATTCCCTATCCCCATCTTCTGTCATTGTCCCCTGTCACCAATCCCTGTCATCAGTCCCTGCCCCCATCCCTGTCACCAATCTCTGTCACCATCTCCTGTCACCATCCCTGTCGTTGTCCCCTCCCATTGTCCCCTGTCACCAATCCCTGTCACCATTCCTGTGACCAACCCTTTCGCTTGTCCCCTGCCACTGTCCCCTGCCATCCATTCCTGTCACTATCCCTGCCATCATCCCTGCCATTGTCCCCTGCCACCATCCCCGTCATTGTCCCCTGTCACCATTCCCTGTCACCATCCCTGTCACCATTCCCTGTCACCATTCCCTGTCACCATCCCTGTCACCAACCCCTGTCACAATTCCCTGCCACCCATCCTTGCCGTCATCGCCTGCCATTGTCCCCTGTCACCATCCCTGTCACCATTCCTGTCACTGTCCCCTGACATTGTCCCCTGTCATCAATCCCTGTCACCAATCCCTGTCATATTCCCCTGCCATTGTCCTCTGCCATTGTCGCCTGTCACCATCCCTGTCACCAATCCCTGTCACCAATCCCTGTCACCAATCCCTGTCACCCTCCCTGTCACCAATCCCTGTCACCAATCCCTGTCACCATCCCTGTCACCAATCCCTGTCACCAATCCCTGTCACCATCCCTGTCACCATCCCTGTCACCAATCCCTGTCACCAATCCCTGTCACCAATCCCTGTCACCCTCCCTGTCACCCTCCCTGTCACCAATCCCTGTCACCAATCCCTGTCACCCTCCCTGTCACCATCCCTGTCACCAATCCCTGTCACCAATCCCTGTCACCATCCCTGTCACCATCCCTGTCACCAATCCCTGTCACCATCCCCTGTCACCATCCCTGTCACCAATCCCTGTCACCAATCCCTGTCACCCTCCCTGTCACCAATCCCTGTCACCCTCCCTGTCACCAATCCCCGTCACCAATCCCTGTCACCATCCCTGTCACCATCCCCTGCCACCATCCCTGTCACCAATCCCCGTCACCATCCCTGTCACCATCCCTGTCACCATCCCTGTCACCATCCCTGTCACCAATCCCTGTCACCATCCCTGTCACCATCCCTGTCACCATGCCCTACCATCATCCCCTGCTATCCTCAGTGTCCCCCCACTGTCCCTGGGTGTTCCCCAGGTGTCCCCACTGTCCCTGGGTGTCCCCTGGGTGTCCCCATTGTCCCCAGGTGTCCCCACTGTCCCTGGGTGTCCCCTGGGTGTCCCCATTGTCCCCAGTGTCTCCCACTGTCCCCGGTGTCCCCATGGTGTCCCTGCGGTGACACGTCCCTGGGTGTCCCCACTGTCCCCTGAGTGTCCCTGGGTGTCCCCATTGTCCCCACTGTCCCTGGGTGTCCCCTGGTTGTCCCTGGGTGTCCCCAGTGTCCCTGGGTGTCCCCAGTGTCCCTGGGTGTCCCCTGGGTGTCCCTGGGTGTCCCCATTGTCCCCACTGTCCCTGGGTGTCCCCTGGTTGTCCCTGGGTGTCCCCAGTGTCCCTGGGTGTCCCCTGGGTGTCCCTGGGTGTCCCCATTGTCCCCACTGTCCCTGGGTGTCCCCTGGTTGTCCCTGGGTGTCCCCACTGTCCCTGGGTGTCCCCACTGTCCCCAGTGTCCCCAGTGTCCCCTGGGTGTCCCCTGGGTGTCCCCATTGTCCCCAGTGTCTCCCACTGTCCCCGGTGTCCCCATGGTGTCCCTGCGGTGACACGTCCCTGGGTGTCCCCACTGTCCCCTGAGTGTCCCTGGGTGTCCCCATTGTCCCCACTGTCCCTGGGTGTCCCCTGGTTGTCCCTGGGTGTCCCCAGTGTCCCTGGGTGTCCCCAGTGTCCCTGGCTGTCGCCACTGTCCCCACTGTCCCCAGTGTCCCTGGGTGTCCCCTGGTTGTCCCTGGGTGTCCCCATTGTCCCCGGGTGTCCCCAGTGTCCCCACTGTCCCCTGGGTGTCCCCCGGGTGTCCCCACTGTCCCCGGGTGTCCCCACTGTCCCCGCTGTCCCCAGCTCCGCAGCGAGTACATGCAGAGCTACGCCAGCAAGGTCAGCGAGGGCATGGCGCTGCAGCTGGGCTGCCTCGAGCTCAGGTACCGTGTCACCTGCTGCCACCTGCTGCCACCTGCTGTCACCTGCTGTCACCTGTGTCCCCTAGTGTCCCTTGGTGACCCCTCCTGTCCCCTCCTGTCCCCTCATGGCCCCCGCTATTCCCTGCCCCTTGTGTCCCTGTGTCACTTTGTCCCTTTGTCCCCTTGTGTCCCTGGCGCTGCAGCCGGGCAGCCTCCGGCTCAGGTACGGTGTCACCTGTGTCCCCTCATGTCCCCTGGTGTCCCTTTGTGTCCCCTGGTGTGCCCTGGTGTCCCCTCCTGTTCCCTCATGTCCCCTGCTGTCCCCTGGTGTTCCCTGTCCCTGTGTCACTGTGTCACTTTGTCCCCTTGTGTCCCTGGCGCTGCAGCCGGGCTGTCCCCAGCTCAGGTACTGTCCCCTCATGTTGCCCTGTGTCCCCTGGTGTCCCTTCGTGTTCCCTGGTGTCCCCCTGTGTCCCCCTGTGTCCCCTGGTGTCCCTTCGTGTTCCCTGGTGTCCCCCTGTGTCCCCTGGTGTCCCCTGGCGTCCCTTTGTGTTCCCTGGTGTCCCCCTGTGTCCCCCTGTGTCCCCCTGTGTCCCCTGGTGTCCCTTTGTGTTCCCTGGTGTCCCCCTGTGTCCCCCTGTGTCCCCTGGTGTCCCTTCGTGTTCCCTGGTGTCCCCCTGTGTCCCCTGGTGTCCCCTGGTGTCCCTTTGTGTTCCCTGGTGTCCCCCTGTGTCCCCCTGTGTCCCCCTGTGTCCCCTGGTGTCCCTTTGTGTTCCCTGGTGTCCCCCTGTGTCCCCCTGTGTCCCCTGGTGTCCCCTGGTGTCCCTTTGTGTTCCCTGGTGTCCCCCTGTGTCCCCCTGTGTCCCCTGGTGTCCCTTCGTGTTCCCTGGTGTCCCCCTGTGTTCCCCTGTGCCCCCTGTGTCCCCTGGTGTCCCTTTGTGTTCCCTGGTGTTCCCCTGGTGTCCCTTCGTGTTCCCTGGTGTCCCCCTGTGTCCCCCTGTGTCCCCTGGTGTCCCTTTGTGTTCCCTGGTGTCCCCCTGTGTCCCCCTGTGTTCGCCTGTGTTCCCCTGTGTCCCCCTGTGTCCCTTGGTGTCCCTTGGTGTCCCTTTGTGTCCCCCTGGTGTTCCCCTGTGTCCCCCTGTGTCTCTCTGTGTCCCCCTATGTCCCCTGGTGTCCCTTTGTTTCCCCTTGTGTCCCCCTTTGTGTCCCTGTGTCTTCTTGTCCCCGTGTGTCCCCTGGCCTTGTGTCCCCACATGTCCCTGTGAACCCGTGTCCTTCTGTCCCTTTGTCCCTCTGCGTGTCCCTCTGTCTTTTTGTCCCTGTGTCCCCTTGACCCCGTGTGTCCCTCTGTCCCTGTGAACCTCTGTCTTGTGTCCTTGTGTCCCCATGTCCCCTGTCCTGGTGTCCCCATGTCCCCAAGCGTCCCGCTGTCCCTGTGTCCGTCTGTCCTTGTGTCCCCCTGTTTATCCCTGTGTCTTTGTGTCCCCTTGTCCCCACGGATCCCTTGGCCCGGTGTCCCCTTGTCTCCTTGTGTCCCCTGTGTCCCCTTGTCCCCATGTGTCCCCTGGCCCAGTGTCCTCTGTGTCCCCATGTGTCCCCTGGCCTGGTGTCCCCCTGTCCCCATGTGTCCCCCTGTCCCTGTGTCTTTTTGTACCCGTGTCCCCTGTCCCTGTGTCCCCTGTCCCTGTGTCCCTTGTCCCCGTGTGTCCCTGTGTCATTCTGTCCTTGTGGGTTTGGGGAGGGAAGTTCCAGCTCCTTTGGGGGTGGCAGGAGGACCTGGGGGACATGGGGGACATGGAGGGACATGGGGGGACATGGGGACATGGGGGATGTGGGACGATGGAAGGGCATGGGGGACGTGGAGAACATGGAGGGCACGGAGAGGTGGGGCACGTGGTGGGGACATGGAGACATGGAGGGACATGGGGACATGGAGGGATGTGGGGACACGGAGGGACGTGGGGACATGGAGGGACATGGGGACATGGGGGATGTGGGACATGGGGACATGGGGGACATGGAGAACATGGAGGGCATGGAGAGGTGGGGCACGTGGTGGGGACATGGGGACACGGAGGGACATGGGGACATGGAGGGACATGGAGACATGGAGGGACATGGAGACATGGGGAACATGGAAGGACATGTAGGGATGTGGGGACACGGAGGGACATGGGGACATGGACATGGGGACATGGGGACATAGAAGGAGATGGGGGACATGGAGGGACATTGGGACGGGGGACACATGGAGGACATGGAGACATGGAGGGACATGGGGGATGTGGCGGACATGGAGGGACATGGGGGACATGTCAAACATGGAGACATGGGAGACATGGGGGGACATGGGGGACATAGAGGGACATGGGGGACATGGGGACATGGAGGGACATGGGAGGATATGGGGGACATGGGGACGTGGGGACATGGGGGACATGGGGACATGGGGGACATTGGGACATGGGGGGACATGGAGGGACATGGGGGACATGGGGACATGGAGGGACATGGGGGGACATGGGGGACATAGAGGGACATGGGGGACATGGGGACATGGAGGGACATGGGAGGATGTGGGGGACATTGGGACGTGGGGACATGGGGGACATGGGACATGTAAGGACATGGAGGGACATGGGGGGACATGGAGGGACATGGGGGGACATGGGGACATGGAGGGACATGGGGGACATGGGGACATGGAGGGACATGGGGACGTGGGGACATGGGGACGTGGGGACATGGGGGACATGGGAACATGGGGGACATGGGGACATGGGGGGACATGGAGGGACATGGGGGACATGGAGGGACATGGGGGACATTGGGACATGGAGGGACATGGAGGGACATGGAGGGACATGGGGGGACATGGGGACGTGGAGAAGTAGGGCACGTGGTGGGGACATGGAGACATGGAGGGACACGGGGACATGGGGGATGTGGGGACAGGGGTACATGGAGGGATGTGGGGACAAGGAGGGATGTGGGGACATGAAGGACATGGAGGGACATGGGGGGCGTGGGGACATGGAGGGATGAGGGATATGGGGACATGGAGGGACATGGGGGACCTGGGGACATGGAGGCAAGGGGGTCATGGGGACATGAGGGACATGGAGGGACATGGGGGACATGAGGGGCATGAAAAGACATGGAGACATGGGGGACATGGAGAGGTGGGGCACATGGTGGGGACATGGAGGGATATGAGGACATGGCAAACATGGAGACATGGGGGACACGGAGGGACATCAGGCATGTGGGGACTGGGGGGACATGGAGGGACGTGGGGACATAGGGGACATGGAGGACGTGGGAACATGGAGGGATATGGGGACGTGGAGAACATGGAGGGCATGGAGAAGTGGGGCACATGGTGGGGACATGGAGACATGGAGGGACATGGGGACATGGGGGGACATGGAGGGACATGGGGACATGGGGGGACATGGAGGGACATGGGGACATGGGGGGACATGGAAGGATGTGGAGGGACATGGATACATGGAGGGACATGGATACATGGAGGGACATGGGGACATGGGGACATGAGGGTCATGAAGGGACATGGGGGACATGAGGGACATGGAGGATGTGGGGACATGGGGGACATGGACAGGTGGGGCACATGGTGGGGACATGGAGACATGGAGGGACATGGGGTCATGGAGGGACATGGAGGGACATGGGGGACATGGAGGACATGGGGGATGTGGGGACATGGAAGGATGTGGAGGGGCGTGGAGACATGGAGGGACATGGGGGACATGGGGACATGAGGGTCATGAAGGGACACAGGAGTGTAAGGACATGAAGGACATGGAGGGACATGGGGACATGGCAAACATGAGGTCATGGAGGGACATGGGGACATGGAGGACATGAGGGACATGGGGGGACATGGGGGACACAGGGATGTGGGGACATGAGGACATGAAGGGACATGGGGACATGAGGGAGACATGGGGGACATGGGGCCATGTGTCACAGGCTGTGTCCCTGTCCCTGTCCCCAGGAGGTTCTACAAGGACATGGGGACATGGGGACATGGGGACATGGGGACATGGGGCCATGTGTCACAGGCTGTGTCCCTGTCCCTGTCCCCAGGACGTTCTACAAGGACATGGGGGACATGGGGACATGGGGACATGGGGCCATGGGGCCATGTGTCACAGGCTGTGTCCCTGTCCCCAGGAGGTTCTACAAGGACATGGGGCCATGGGGCCATGGGGCCATGTGTCACGGGCTGTGTCCCTGTCCCTGTCCCCAGGAGGTTCTACAAGGACATGCCCCAGAACGCGCTGGACAAGAAATCCAACTTCGAGTTCCTGGAGTGAGTCCAGCCCGGAGCCACCTCCCGACCCTGGGGCTGGGGACATGCTCAGGGCCTTCCTCACCTTCCTCATCCTCATCATCTTCATCACCCTCCTCATCCTCATCATCTTCATCATCTTCAGCATCCTCCTGCAATTCCTCATCCTTCTAATCTTCATCATCCTCCTCAATCTCCTCATCCTCCTCATCATCCTCATCTTCACCATCCTCATAATCTTCATCATCTTCATCATCCTCCTAATCTTCATCATCCTCCTCATCTTCATCATCCTCGTCATCCTCCTGCTACTCCTCACTCCTCATCCTGCTATTCCTCATCCTCCTCATCCTCCTCTTCCTCCTCATCTTTGTCGTCCTGCAATTCCTCATCCTCATCTTCCTTATCTTCCTCCTCGTCCTACTGCATCTCCTCATCCTCCTCATCCTCCTCATCCTCCTCATCCTCCTCATCCTCCTTATCCTCCTCACTCTCCTCATCTTCATCATCCTCCTGATGCTCCTGATGCTCCTGATGCTCCTCATCCTCTTCATCCTCCTCATTCTCCTGCTACTCCTCATCTTCCTGGTGCTCCTCAACCTCCTCATCTTCATCATCCTCCTGTGGTTCCTCATCCTCCTGCAGCTCTTCATCCTCCTCATCCTCCCACATCTCCTGATCCTGATCCTCCTCATCCTCCTCCCCCTCATCTTTATCATCCTCCTCATCCACCTCATCCTCCTCATCTTCCTTATCTACCTCCTCATCCTCCTCCTGTTACTCTTCATCCTCCTCATCTTCCTCCCGCTACTCCTCATCCTTCTCATCCCGTTACTCCTCATCCTCCTCATATTCATCATCATCCTCCTCATCCTCCTCATCTTCCTCATCCTTCTAATCCTCTTCGTCCTCTTCATTCTCCTGCTACTCCTCATCCTCCTCATCTTCATCATCCTCCTGTGGCTCCTCACCCTCCTCATCTTCATCCTCCTCCTCATCCCCCTCATGTTCATCATCCTCCTGCTGCTCCTCATTCTCCTCATCCTCCTGCTGCTCCTCATCCTCCTCATCTTCCTCCTGCTACTCCTCATCCTCCTCATCCTCCTCATCTTCATCATCCTCCTCATCTTCTTTGTCTTCCTCCTCATTCTCCTGCTACTCCTCATGCTCCTCATCTTCCTCATTCTCCTCATCTTCTTCATCCTCCTCCTGCTACTCCCCAACCTTCTCATCCTCCTCATCTTCCTCATCCCCCTGCGATTCCCCATCCTTCTCATCTTCATCATCCTCCTGCAGCTCCTCATCCTCTTCATCTTCCTCATCTTCCTCATTTTCCTTATGTTCATCCTTCTCATCTTCCTCATCCTCTTCATCTTCATCATCTTCCTCATCTTCATTATTCTCCTGCTACTCCTCATCCTTGCTCAACTCCTCATCTTCTTCATCTTCCTCATCTTCATCATCCTCATCCTCCTAATTCTCCTCCTCCGCATTTTCCTCATCTTCATCATCCTCCTCATCTTCCTTATCTTCCTCCTCATTCTCCTGCCACTCCTCATCCTCCCCATCCTCCCTCATCCCCCCGGTTCCTCCCGGGTTCCTCCTCATCCCTGGGCTGGCAATTCCCGCTGACATTCCCGGCATTCCCTGCCCCCTGCAGGAGGGAGGTGGGGCCGGACCTCTGCTCCTGCTACTCCTCATCCTCCTCATCCTCCTGGTGCTCCTCATCCTCCTCATCTTCATCATCCTCCTAGTCCCCCTCATGTTCATCATCCTCCTGCTGCTCCTCATTCTCCTCATCCTCCTCATTCTCCTGCTGCTCCTCATCCTCCTCATCTTCCTCCTGCTACTCCTCATCCTCCTCATCCTCCTGATGCTCCTCATCCTCCTCATCTTCATCATCCTCCTCATCTTCTTCATCCTCCTCATCTTCTTCATCCTCCTCCTGCTACTCCCCAACCTTCTCATCCTCCTCATCTTCCTCATCCCCCTGCGATTCCCCATCCTTCTCATCTTCATCATCCTCCTGCAGCTCCTCATCCTCTTCATCTTCCTCATCTTCCTCATTTTCCTTGTGTTCATCCTTCTCATCTTCCTCATCCTCTTCATCCTCCTCATCCTCCCTCATCCCCCCCCGTTCCTCCTGGGTTCCTCCTCATCCCTGGGCTGGCAATTCCCGCTGACATTCCTGGCATTCCCTGCCCCCTGCAGGAGGGAGGTGGGGCCGGACCTCTGCTCCTGCTACTCCTCATCCTCCTCATCCTCCTGGTGCTCCTCATCCTCCTCATCTTCATCATCCTCCTAGTCCCCCTCATGTTCATCATCCTCCTGCTGCTCCTCATTCTCCTCATCCTCCTCCTGCTACTCCTCATTCTCCTCATCCTCCTCATCTTCATCATCCTCCTCATCTTCTTTGTCTTCCTCCTCATTCTCCTGCAGCTCCTCATCCTCGTCATCTTCCTCATTCTCCTCATCCTCCTGCAGCTCCTCATCCTCCTCATCCTCGCTCATCTCCTCATCCCCCCTGCCCTGCCCTCCCGTCCCCTCCTGGCTGTTCTGGCAGTTCCCGCTGACATTCCCAGCATTCTCTGTCCCCTGCAGGAAGGAGGTGGGGCTGGACCTCTTCTTCCCCAGCCAGATGCTGGAGAACCTCAAGGTGAGGGACACCTGGGTGTGGCACGGCTGTGACACCTGGGACGTGTGTGACCACGCCCCTGTGTGTCCAAGTGTCCAGGTGTCCATGTGAGTCTCCATATGTGTGTGTCCCTGTGTGTCTGTGTGTCCGTGTGTCCATGTCCATGTGTGTCCCTGTGTATCCATGTGTCCGTGTGCCTGTGTGCCCGTGTCCGTGTCTCCTTGTGTGTCCGTGTGTCCGCGTGTGTCTGTGTGTCCTTGTGTCTGTGTGTCCTTGTGTGTCCCTGTATGTGTCCGTGTGTGTCACTGTGTGTCTGTGTCCCTCTGTGTGTCCCTGTGTCTGTGTGTCCATGTGTGTCCTTGTGTGTCCATGTGTGTCCTTGTGTGTCCGTGTATGTCAGTGTGTCCATGTGTGTCCGTGTGTCGGTGTGTAGATGTGTGTCCATGTGTCCATGTGTGTCTGTGTGTCCCTGTGTGTGTCCATGTGTGTCCATGTGTGCTTGTGTGTCAGTATGCGTCTGTGTCCCTGTGTGTCCTTGTGTCCATGTGTGTCCATGTGTGTGTCCCTGTATGTCCCTGTGTGTCCATGTGTCCCTCTGTGTCCACGTGTGTCCCTGTATGTGTCGGTGTGTGTCACTGTGTGTCTGTGTCCCTCTGTGTGTCCATGTGTGTCCTTGTGTGTCCGTGTATGTCAGTGTGTCCATGTGTGTCCGTGTGTCGGTGTGTAGATGTGTATCCATGTGTCCCTGTGTGTCTGTGTGTCCCTGTGTGTGTCCATGTGTGTCCATGTGTGCTTGTGTGTCAGTATGCGTCTGTGTCCCTGTGTGTCCTTGTGTCCATGTGTGTCCATGTGTGTGTCCCTGTATGTCCCTGTGTGTGTCCATGTGTCCCTCTGTGTCCACGTGTGTCCCTGTGTGTGTCCACGTGTGTCCCTGTGTGTCTGTGTCCATGTGTGTCCGTGTGTCCCTGTGTGTGTCTGTGTGTCCCTGTGTGCGTCTGTGTGTCCATGTGTCCATCTGTGTTCGTGCATTTGTGTGTGTCCACGTGTCCGTGTGTCCCTGTGTGTTTCCCTGTGTGTGTCCATGTGCATCCATGTGTCCTTGTGTCAGTGTGTCCACGTGTGTCCCTGTGTCCTTGTGTGTCCATGTGTCCGTGGATCTATGTCTCCTTGTGTGTCCGTGTGTCCATCTGTGTCTGTGTGTCCATCTGTATCTGTGTGTCCCTGTGTGTCCCTCTGTGTGTCCCCGTGTCCCTCTGTGTGTCCCCGTGTCCAAATGCATCCCCATGTCCCCGTGTCCCTATCCCCACCCCGGCTCCCATGTCCGCGTATCCAAGCCCATCCTGGTGTTCCCATATCCAACACCGTGTCCATCCTGGTGTTCCTGTGTCCTACATCATGTCCATCCTGGTGTTCCCATGCCCAACAGCGTGGGTATGTTCTGGTACCCCACACCGTCCCCATCCCGATGTTCCTGTACCCTCCACCACCCCCATCCCGGTGTTCCCATATCTGACACTGTCTCCATCCTGGTGTTCCCCCATAGACCACATCGTCCCCATGCCGCTGTTTCCATATCCCACACCGCCCTCATCCTGGTGTTCCTATATCCGACACTGTGTCCATCCTGCTGTGCCCAAATCCAACACCCTGTTCCTGTACCCCACCCCACCCCCATCCCGGTGTTCCCATATCTGACACTGTCCCCATCCTGATGTTCCCCCATAGACCACATCGTCCCCATGCCGCTGTTTCCATATCCCACACCGCCCTCATCCTGGTGTTCCTGTGTCCGACACTGTGTCCATCCTGCTGTGCCCAAATCCAACACCCTGTTCCTGTACCCCACCCCCATCCCGGTGTTCCCATATCTGACACTGTCCCCATCCTGGTGTTCCCATAGACCACATCGTCCCCATGCCGCTGTTTCCATATCCCACACCGCCCTCATCCTGGTGTTCCTGTGTCCGACACTGTGTCCATCCTGCTGTGCCCAAATCCAACACCCTGTTCCTGTACCCCACCCCCATCCCGGTGTTCCCATATCTGACACTGTCCCCATCCTGGTGTTCCCATAGACCACATCGTCCCCATGCCGCTGTTTCCATATCCCACACCGCCCTCATCCTGGTGTTCCTGTGTCCGACACCGTGTCCATCCTGCTGTTCCCAAATCCAACACCCTGTTCCTGTACCCCACCCCACCCCCATCCCGGTGTTCCCGTACCCCACCCTGCCTTGATCCCAGTGTTCCCAAACCCAACACTGTGTCCATCCTGCTATTCCCATATCCAACGCCACCCCACCCTGGCATTCCCATACTCCAACCCACCTCCATCCTGGTGTTCCCGTACCCTCCACTGCCCTGATCCCGATGTTCCTGTAGCCCACACCACCCCCATCCCGGTGTTCCCGTATCTAACATTGTGTCTATCCCGGCATTCCCAAACCCAACACCGTGTCCATCCCACTGTTCCCATATCCAGTGTCCCATTCCCATATCCCACCCCATCCCCATCCCGGTGTTCCCATACCCTAATCTGCTCTGATCCCGGTGTTCCCAATCCCAGCACCGTGTCCATCCCACCATTCCCGTACCCAACCCTCTATTCTCATATCCACACCGCCTCCATCCCAGTGATCCCGTACCCCACCCCACCCCAATTCTGGTGCTCCCATATCCAACACCGTGTCCATCTCGATATTCCCGTACCCCACCCCACCCCGATCCTGGTGTTCCCGTACCCCACAGCACCCCAATCCCAGCATTCCCAAACCCAACACCATGTCCATCCTGCCGTTCTCATGTCCAATGCCCCATTCCCATATCCAACACTGCCTCCATCTCAGTGTTCCCAAACCCAACACCGTGTCCATCCCACTGTTCCCATATCCAATGCCCCATTCCCATATCCAAAACCGTGTCCATCCAGCTGTTCCCGTACCCCGAACACCTATCCTGGTGTTCCCATACCCCACTCCACCCCTATCCTGGTGTTCCCAAACCCAACACCGTGTCCATCCTGTCATTCCCAAATCCAACACCGGACCCATCCCAGACTTCCTGTACCCCACACCGCCTCCATCCCAGCGTTTCCAAACCCAACACCGTGTCCATCTTGCCGTTCCCATATCCAATGTCCCGTTCCCATATCCCACCCCAATCCTGTTGTTCCCGTTCCCATTCCAAATCCTGGTGTCCCGGTGTTGTCCCGTCAGCCGTGGCAGCTGCGGAAGATGATCCAGCAGATGTTCCAGCAGCACCCATCCCGGTGTTCCCATATCCCATACTGCTCCAATCCCAGTGTTCCCATATCCAACACCGTGTCCATCCCACCATTCCCGTATCCAATACCCGGTTTCCCTACCCCACACCACCTCTATTGTGGCGTTCCCAAACCCAACACTGTGTCCATCCCGCTATTCCCAAATCCAACACCCTGTTCCCATATCCCAACTCCACCTCGACCCCAGCTTTCCCATACCCCATCCTACCCCAATCGTGGCATTCCCAAACCCAACACTGTGTTCATCCCGCTATTTCCATATCCAATGCCCCATTCCCATATCCCAACACCACCCCAATCCCAGTGGTCCCATATCCCACACTGGCCCCATCCCAGTGTTCCTAAACCCAACACCGTGTCCATCCTGCTGTTCTAAACCCAATGCCCTGTTCCCATATCCAACACTGTGTCCATCCAGGCATTCCCGTACCCCACACCACCTCCATCCCAGTGTTCCCAAACCCAACACCGTGTCCATCCCACTGTTCCTGTATCCAATGCCCCGTTCCCATATCCCACCCCAATCCCGGCATTCCTGTTCCCGTTCCCGTTCCCAACACGTTGTCCATCCCGGTGTTGTCCCGTCAGCCACGGCAGCTGCGGAAGATGATCCAGCAGACGTTCCAGCAGTATGCGCTGCTGCGGGAGGAGGAGTGCATCCTGAAATTCCTGCACACCCTGAGCACCTTTGCCCCCATTGACCAGGAGAGCTTCCGATGCCAGCTCGTCGTGAGTGACCGGAAACGGGATACGGGATTTGGGATATGGGATATGGGGTATGGGATAGGGAATATGGGGTATGGGATACGGGATGTGGGATATGGGATGTGGGATATGGGATAGGGGATGTGGGATATGGGATATGGGATGTGGGATGTGGGATGTGGGATGTGGGATGTGGGATATGGGATGTGGGATGTGGGATATGGGATGTGGGATATGAGATGTGGGATATGGGATATGGGATAGGGGATGTGGGATATGGGATAGGGGATGTGGGATGTGGGATATGGGATGCAGGATAATGGGGTAAAGGGATTTAGGATTTGGGATATGGGATATGGAGAGGAGACGCCACCAGGATGTTCCTGATAGCGATGTCCCTGGCATTTGGGATCCATGGGATAACAGGGTAATGGGAATTGGGATATGGGATATGATATAAGGGGATTTGGGATATGGCATAATGGGATACGGGATATGGGATAATGGAATAATAAGATATGCCATTATCATGACATTCCATTATCCCATTATCCCATAATGGAATAATGGGATAATAGAATGTTGTGATAATGGGATAAAGGGATAAAGGAATATGGAATAATAGGTTGGGGGATATGGGATATGGGGGATATGGGGTAGGGGATATGGGATATGGGATATTTGATATGGGATAGGGGATATGGGATATGGGATATGGGATATGGGGTGTGGGATATGGGGTGTGGGATATGGGGTGTGGGATACGGAGAGGAGAGGCCACCAGGATGTTCCTGATGGTGATGTCCCTGGGATTTGGGATCCGTGGGATAATGGGGTAATTGGATATGGGGTATGGGATATGGGATAAGGTACAAGGGGATTTGGGATATGGGATGTGGGATATGGCATAATGGAATATGGGATAATGGGATAATGGAATGTTGTGATTAATGGGATAATGGGACAAAGGGATATGGAATAATGGGATAAAGGGATATGGAAAAATGGGATATGGGATGTGGAATATGAGATATGGGATATGGGATATGGCATGTGGAATATGGGATATGGGATGTGGGATATGGGATGTAGGATATGGGATATGGGATATGGGATATGGGATGTGGGATATGGGATATGGGATGTGGGATGTGGGATGTGGGATATGGGATATGGGATATGGGATATGGGATGTGGGATATGGGATAGGGCATAGGGGATAGGGAATATGGGATGAGGTGGGGGGGACTTAGGTGGGAATGGGATATAGGATAGGATGGGTTGAAATGGGATGGCATATGGGATGGGATGGGATGGAATGGGACGGGACGGGATGGGATGGGATGGGATGGGATGGGATGGGATGTGACCTGACCTTTGGAAATGCCACTCATCCCAAATCCCTGTCCCGGCTCCTGCTGCCCCCAGCAAGGATGGAACATCACCGTGGACCTGGTGATCGGCCCCAAGGGCATCCGCCAGGTGACCAGCACGGACACCAAGGTGGGAATTCCAGCTGGGAACTGGGAACTGCCCCCTCAGGGTCAGGGGTGAAACCTCCCACGGATGGAATTCCTGATTAATTCCCCCCTTCCCAGCCCACCTGCCTGGCGGAATTCCGGGATATCAAATCCATCCGGTGCTCCACCACAGAGGACGGGCAGGCCCTGCTGCAGCTGGGGCTGAGCGGGACCCCCCAGGTGAGGAGCTGGGAGAGAATTCCTGGGAATGCCACAGCCCATATTCCATATCCCACATTCCCTGTCCCCTATCCCATATCCCACATCCCATATCCCACATCCCATATCCCATATCCCCTATCCCCTTTCCCCTATCCCCTATCCCATATCCCACATCCCATATCCCATATCCCATAGCCCCTATCCCATATCCCATATCCCACATCCCATATCCCATATCCCACATCCCATATCCCATATCCCCTATCCCCTTTCCCCTATCCCCTATCCCATATCCCACATCCCATATCCCCTATCCCATAGCCCCTATCCCATATCCCATATCCCATATCCCACATCCCATATCCCATATCCCACATCCCATATCCCATATCCCCTATCCCCTTTCCCCTATCCCATATCCCACATCCCACATCCCATATCCCATATCCCCTATCCCATATCCCATATCCAATATCCCATAGCCCCTATCCCATATCCCCTATCCCATATCCCATATCCCATAGCCCCTATCCCACATCTCATATCCCATATCCCATATCTTGGGTGTTATCTTGGGGATCATGGAATTCTGGGAGGGGTGGTTATGGAAAATTGGGATTGGGGAGAAGCGGAGACCCTGACCCATGGGATGGGATCGGGGAGAAGGGGTGACCCAAATCTATGGGATGGGTGGGATGGGATCGGGGAGAAGGGGTGACCCCAATCCATGGGATGGGATTGGGGTGAAGGGGTGACCCCAATCCATGGTATGGGCGGGATGGGATCGGGGAGAAGGGGTGACCCAAATCCATGGGATCGGATTGGGGTGAAGGGGTGACCCCGATCCATGGGATGGGCGGGATGGGATCAGGGAGAAGGGGTGACCCCAATCCATGGGATGGATGGGGCAGAAGGGGTGACCCCGATCCATGGGATGGGATGGATGGGATCGGGCAGAAGGGGTGACCCCGATCCATGGGATGGGTGGGATGGCACTGGGGAGAAGGGGTGAACCCTATCCCATGTTCCCATCCCGGCATTCCCAGTCGCTGTCGATCCGGACGTCGTCGCTGGCCGAGGCGGAGAACATGGCCGACCTCATCGACGGGTACTGCCGGCTCCAGGGGGGCACCGAGACATCGCTCATCACCTTCCCCAGGAAAGGTGGGAATGGGGCGGGGTGGGATAGAGGGATTGGGGTGGGATCCATGGGATACTGGGGCAATGGGATAATGGGATGGGATGGGATCCATGGGGTGGCATCCAGGGAATTGGATAATGGGATAATTGGATGAAGAGAAAGGATGGAGATGGGGTGGAATAATGGGATAATGGGATGATGGGATAATGGGGTAATGGGAGGATGGGATAGTGGGATAGTGGGATAATGGGGTAATGGGATAATGGGATGGGATCAATAGGATGGGATCAAGGAGATGGGATAATGGGGTGGGATCCATGGGGGGATGGGATGGGATGGGATGGGATGGGATGGGATGGGATGGGATGGGATGGGATGGGATGGGATGGGATTCATGGGACAGGATGGGATGGGATCCAGGAGATGGGATGGGATGGGATGAGATAAGATCCATCAGATGGGATGAGATCCAGGGGATGGGATCCATGGGATGGAATGGGATGAGATCAATGGGATGGAATCAATTGATTGGGATAATGGGGTGGGATCATGGGATGGGATTGGGATGGAATGGGATAATGGGATAAAGGAATGGGATGGGATCCATGGGATGGGATTGAAATGGGATGAGATAGGATGGGATGGGATCCATTGGATGGGATCCATGGGATGAGATCCATGGGATGGGATTGGGATGGGATCGATGGGATGGCATCCATGGGATGGGATGGCATCCATGGGATCAGAAGGGATAATGGGATGGGATGGGATGGGATCCAGGGGACGGGATCCATGGGATGACATGGAGTTAATGGGATGGGGTGGGATGGGATGCATGGGATGGGATTGGGATGGGATGGGATCAATGGGATGGGATTGGAATGGGATCCATGGGATGAGGTGAAGTTAATGGGATGGGATGGGAGGGGATGGAATCCATGGGGTGGGATGGGGTGGGATGGGATGGGATCTATGGGATGGGATGGGATGATGGGATAATGGGATGGGATGGTATCCAGGGGATGGGATCCATGGGATGACATGGAGTTAATGGGATGGGGTGGGATGGGATGTATGGGATGGAATCCATGCGATGGAATGGGATTGGCATGGGAGGGATGGGATAATGGGATAATGGGATGCGAAGGTTAGGGATGGGATTGGGATGGGATTGGGATGGGAATGGGATGGGATTGGGATGGGATTGTGATGGGAATGGGATGGGATTGGGATGGGATTGGGATGGGAATGGGATGGGATTGTGATGGGAATGGGATGGGATTGTGATGGGATTGGGATGGGATTGGGATGGGATTGGGATGGGAATGGGATGGGATTGGGATGGGATTGTGATGGGATTGGGATGGGAATGGGATGGGATTGTGATGGGAATGGGATGGGAAGGGGATGGGAATGGGATGTGGTTGGGATGGGATTGGGATGTGGTTGGGATGGGATTGGGATGGGAAGGGGATGGGATTGGGATGGGATGGGACCTTTCCCCGTCCTCCCCGCAGACCGTGAGAAGAGGATCAGCCTCCCGCAGATCCCGGCCCCGTGAGTGATCCCGACCCTTTTCCCAGGATTCCTGTTCCCATTACGGGGTCGGGATCCCGTTCCCCATCCCCATCCCCAATCTCCATCCCGCCCCCTGACCCTGCTCCCACCCTCAGGAATCTCGGCGAGAGGTTCTCCACGCTGTCCCACAGCGTCAGCGGCGGTGAGTCCTTCCCCGTTCCCACCATCCCGGTCCGTGACACATTCCGGGCGGGATTCAGGAATTCTGGACACCCCCAGATCTTCTCCAGAGGGTCGGGATGCATCCAAGCATCCTGAGGGAGCACCAGACCCTCTGGAGATGCTGGAGGACCACCAAGCTTCCTGATCCCATTCCCGTATCCCGTTTTTTCCCCCAGATTCCGAAATTTACGCGGAAATCCTGGACGAGTCCTCGAGGCCGAGATCTGGAAGTAGGTGATTCCCATGGGGATTCTCCAGCAGTTCCTCCTGCCCATCCCAAATTCCCGTCCCAGGCTCACCAAAGCTCTCAGGAGGTCCTGGAGGAGCTGGGATGATGGAGAGGGCAGGATCCATGGACCCTTGGGATGATGGAGATGGGAGGATCCGTGGATCCTCATAGATGGAGAAGGCAGGATCCACGGATCATCACAGATCCTTATGGATCATCATGGATGGAGATGGGTGGAACCACAGATCTTCACGGATCCTCATGGATCTTAATGGATGGAGATGGGAGGATCCACGGGTCCTCATGGATCTTCATGGATGGAGATGAGAGGATTCATGGATTCTTACGGATCCTCATGGATGGAGAGGGCAGCATCCATGGATTGTCAGGGATCCTCATGGATCTTCATGGATGGAGACGGCAGGATCCATGGATCCTCATGGGTCTTCATGGATGGAGATGGGAGGAACCATGGATCCATGTAGGAGTTTTGGAGATACGAAGATCCATGGATCTTCATGGATGGAGAGAGCAGGATCCATGGATCCTCTTGGATCCTCATGGATCTTCATGGATGGAGAGGGCAGGATCGATGGATCCTTGTGGGAATTTTGGAGAGGGCAGGATCCATGGATCATCACGGATCCTCCTGGATCCTCATGGCCTGAGAGCCTCGGCAGCCATGGACACCTCCCAGGTGCTCATTCCTGGTGGATCTCCACGATCATGGAATCTCCTCCCCATTCCCATTCCAGTCCAGCACTTTGGGATCAGACGCGACGCCGTGACGCTGGGCCGGATCCTGGGCGAAGGGTTCTTCGGAGAGGTCTACGAGGGCACCTACACCACCCCGGTGAGACCCCACCACCCTTCCCTTCTCTTCTCAACCCTGGTGAGATCCCACCACCCTTCCCTTCCCTTCTCACACCAACCTGGTGAGATCCCACCACCCTTCCCTTCTCCACCCCGGTGAGATCCCACCACCCTTCCCTTCTCTTGTCAGCCCTGGTGAGATCCCACCACCCTTCCCTTTTCTTCTCCACCCTGGTGAGATCCCACCACCCTTCCCTTCTGAACCCCGGTGAGATCCCACCACCCTTCCCTTCTGAACCCCGGTGAGATCCCACCACCCTTCCCTTCCCTTCTCTTCTCAACCCCAGTGAGATCCCACCACCCTTCCCTTCTCTTCTCACACCACCCCGGTGAGATCCCACCACCCTTCCCTTCTCCACCCTGGTGAGATCCCACCACCCTTCCCTTCTCTTCTCTTCTCAACCCTGGTGAGATCCCACCACCCTTCCCTTCCCTTTTCACACCAGCCCGGTGAGATCCCACCACCCTTCCCTTCCCTTCTCTTCTCTTCTCAACCCTGGTGAGATCCCACCATCCTTCCCTTCCCTTCTCTTCTCAACCCTGGTGAGATCCCACCATCCTTCCCTTCTCCACCCTGGTGAGATCCCACCACCCTTCCCTTCTCTTCTCTTCTCTTCTCAACCCTGGTGAGATCCCACCACCCTTCCCTTCCCTTCTCTTCTCAACCCTGGTGAGATCCCACCATCCTTCCCTTCTCCAACCCGGTGAGATCCCACCACCCTTCCCTTCTCTTCTCTTCTCTTCTCTTCTCTTCTCTTCTCTTCTCTTCTCTTCTCTTCTCTTCTCTTCTCTTCTCTTCTCAACCCCATTGAGATCCCACCACCCTTCCCTTCTGAACCCTGGTGAGATCCCACCACCCTTCCCTTCCCTTCTCTTCTCAACCCCATTGAGATCCCACCACCCTTCCCTTCTCACACCAACCCGGTGAGATCCCACCATCCTTCCCTTCCCTTCTCTTCTCAACCCTGGTGAGATCCCACCATCCTTCCCTTCTCCAACCCGGTGAGATCCCACCACCCTTCCCTTCCCTTCTCACACCACCCCGGTGAGATCCCACCATCCTTCCCTTCTCCACCCCGGTGAGATCCCACCACCCTTCCCTTCTGAACCCCATTGAGATCCCACCACCCTTCCCTTGTCCATGATCCCAAATCCCAAATTCCCGAATTCCCGGTGTCCCCATCCCGGCAGAAGGGGGAGAAGATCGAGGTGGCCGTGAAGACCTGCAAGAAGGACTGCAGCCCCGAGAACCGCGAGAAGTTCCTCAGCGAAGCCGGTACCCACCAGGGGCGTCATCACGGGGGGGTTTGGGGTTCCTGAGGGTCATTTTGGGGTTTTTTGGGATCCTGGTGGAGATTTTTGGGGTCCGGAAGGTTCTTTTGAGGATTTTTGGGATCCTGAGGGTCCTCTTGGGGTTTTTAGGGGGGTCCTCAGGATCCTGGTGGACTTTTTTGGGATTCTAAAGGTCATGGTGGAATTTTTGGGATCTTGATGGTTCTGCTGAGGTTTTGTGGGCTGCTGAAGGTTCTTTTGGGGTTTTTTGGGATCCTGAAGGTCCTGATTGAGGTTTTGGGGGTCTTGAAGGTTCTTTTGGGGTTTCTTGGGGATCCTGAGGGTCCTCGTGGGGGTTTTTAGGATTCTGAAGGTCATGGTGGAATTTTTGGCATCCTGATGGTTCTGGTGAGTTTTTGTGGGATGCTGAAGGTTCTTTTGGGGTTTTTTGGGGATCCTGAAGGTCCTGGTGGAGATTTTTGGGGTCCTGAAGGTTCTTTTGAGGATTTTTGGGATCCTGAGGGTCCTCTTGGGGTTTTTAGGGGGGTTCTCAGGATCCTGGTGGGCTTTTTTTGTGATTCTGAAGGGCATGGTGGAATTTTTGGGATCTTGATGGTTCTGCTGAGGTTTTCTGGGATGCTGAAGGTTCTTTTGGGGTTTTTTGGGGATCCTGAAGGTCCTGGTGGAGTTTTTTGGGGTCCTGAGGGTCCTTTTGGGGTTTTGGAGGGATCCTGAAGGTCCTTTGGGGGATTTTTTGGGGTCCTGAGGGTCCTTTTGGGTTTTTTTTGGGATCCTGAAGGTCCTGCCATGTTTTTTGGGATCCTGGAAGTCCTGATGGGTTCTTTGGAGATCTTGATGGTTCTGCTGAGATTTTTTGGGATCCTGAAGGTTCTTTTGGGGTTTTTTTGGCATTCTGAAGGTCCTGCCATGGTTTTTTTTAGGATCCTGGGAGTCCTCATGGGGTTTTTTTGGATACTGAAGGACCTTTTGGGGTTTTTTGGGATCTCAAGGGTCCCGATGGGTTTTTTTTTTTTTTGGAATGCTGAGGGTCCTGATGAATTTTTTGGGATTCTGAAGGACCTTTTGGGGTTTTATGGAATGCTGAGGGTCCTGACGGGGTTTTTTGGGATCCTGGGGACCCTTTGGGATTTTTGGGGGGATCATGAAGGTCCTGGTGTACTTTCGGTATTCCGAAGATCCTTTTGGGGTCTTTTTGGGATCCTGAAGGTTCTTCTGGGGTTTTTTGGGCTCCTGAAGGTCCTTCTGGGGTCTTTTGGGGATTCTGAAGGTCCTGCCATATTTTTTTTTTTGGGATACCAGGAGTTTTCATGAGGTTTTTTTGGATCTTAATGGTTCTGCTGAGGTTTTTTTGGATGCTGAAGGTCCTGATGGAGTTTTTTGGGGTCCTGAAGGTCCTTTTGGGGTTTTTGGAGATTCTGAAGGACCTTTTGGGGGGTTTTTTTGGGATCCTGAAGGTCCTGCCGAGGTTTTTTGGGATCCTGAAGGTCCTGCCGAGGTTTTTTGGGGTCCTGAAAGTCCTGATGGATTTTTTGGAGATCTTGATGGTTCTGCTGAGATTTTTTTGGGATCCTGAAGGTTCTTTTGGGGTTTCTTGGGGATCCTGAAGGTCCTGATAGAGTTTTTTGGGGGATCCTGAGGATCCTGATAACTTTTTTTTGGGATTCTGAGGGTCCTTTTGGAGTTTTGGGGGATCCTGAAGGTCCTGGTGGACTCTTTTGGTATTCTGAGGGTCCTTTTGGGGTCTTTTGGGGTCCTGAAGGTCCTGCCATTTTTTTTTCTTTGGGATACCGGGAGTTCTCATGAGTTTTTTTGGGATCTTGATGGTCCTGTTGAGGTTTTTTTGGATGCTGAAGGTGCTTTTGGGGTTTTTGGGGATCCTGAAGGTCCTGGTGGACTTTTTTGGGATTCTGAGGGTTCTGATGGAGATTTTTGGGAATTCCGCCATCCCCGCAGTGCTGATGAAGAAGCTGGACCACCCGCACATCGTGAAGCTCATCGGCATCGCCGAGGACGAGCCCACCTGGATCATCATGGAGCTCTATCCCTACGGAGAGGTGGGACCTCCATCCAGACCCCATTGCTGATCCCATTCCCAACCCCGATCCCGTTCTCATGGATGGAGAGGGCAGGATCTATGGATCCTCATGGGTGGAGAGGACAGAATCCTTGGATCCTCTTGGATCCTGGTGGGAATGATGGAGAGGACAGGATCCATGGAGGCTCATGGATCATCATGGATTGTCATGGATGGAGAGGGCAGCATCCATGGATCCTCAGAGATCTTCATGAATCCTCATGGATCCTCATGGATGGACAGAGTAGGATCCATGGATGCTCATGGATCTCCATGGATCCTCATGGATGGAGAGGGCAGGATCCATGGATGCTCATGGATCTTCATGGATGGAGAAGGGAGGATCCATGAAACCTCACAGATCCTCATGGATCTTCATGGTTGGAAAGGGCAGGCTCCATGGATCCTCATGGGAATGAAGGAGAGAGCAGAATCCATGGATCCTCACGGAAGGAGTGAGCAGGATCCATGGATCATCATGGATGGAGAGGGCAGGATCCTCATGGATCTTCATGGATGGTGAGGGCACGATCCATGGATCCTCATGGATCCTCATGGATCCTCATGGGAGTGATGGACAGGGCAGGACCCATGGATCCTTGGGATGATGGAGAGGGCAGGATCCATGGATCTTCATGGAGAGAGAAGAATCCTTGGATCTTCATGGATCCTCATGGATCTTCATGGATCTTCATCAATGGAGAAGACAGGATCCATTGATCCCTGTGGGAATGATGGAGAAGGCCGGATCCATGGATTCTCATGGATCTTCATGGATCTTCATGGATGGAGAGGGCACGATCCATGGATCCTCATGGGAATGAAGGAGAGGGCAGGATCCATGGATCCTCATGGATCATCATGGATGGAGAGAGCAGAATCCATGGATCCTCACGGAAGGAGTGAGCAGGATCCATGGATCATCATGGATGGAGAGGGCAGGATCCTCATGGATCTTCATGGATGGTGAGGGCACGATCCATGGATCCTCATGGATCCTCATGGATCCTCATGGGAGTGATGGACAGGGCAGGAACCATGGATCCTTGCTATGATGGAGAGAGAAGGACCCATTGTTTCTCATGGGTTCTCATGGATCCTCATGGATGGAGAGGGCAGGATCCATAGATCCTCATGGATCATCATGGATGGAGAGGACAGAATCCATGGATTCTGGTGGGAATTTTGGAGAGAGCAGGATCCATGGATCCTCATGGGTCTTCATGGATGGAGAGGGAGAATCCATGGATCCTCATGGATGGAGAGGGCAGGACCCATGGATCATCATGGATCCTCATGGATCTTCCTGGATGGAGAGGGCAGGATCCATGGATCCTGGTGGGAATGATGGAGAGGACAGAATCCATGGATCCTCATGGATGGAGAGGACAGAATCCATGGATCCTCATGGATCCTGGTGGGAATGATGGAGAGGACAGGATCCATGGATCCTCATGGATGGAGAGGACAGAATCCATGGATCCTCATGGATCCTGGTGGGAATGATGGAGAGGACAGGATCCATGGATCCTCATGGATGGAGAGGACAGAATCCATGGATCCTCATGGATCCTGGTGGGAATGATGGAGAGGACAGGATCCATGGATCCTCATGGATCCTGGTGGGAATGATGGAGAGGACAGGATCCATGGATCCTCATGGATGGAGAGGACAGGATCCATGGATCCTCATGGATCCTGGTGAGAATGATGGAGAGGACAGGATCCATGGATCCTCATGGATGGAGAGGACAGGATCCATGGATCCTCATGGATCCTGGTGGGAATGATGGAGAGGACAGGATCCATGGATCCTGGTGGGAATGATGGAGAGGACAGAATCCATGGATCCTCATGGATCCTGGTGGGAATGATGGAGAGGACAGGATCCATGGATCCTCATGGATGGAGAGGACAGGATCCATGGATCCTCATGGATCCTGGTGAGAATGATGGAGAGGACAGAATCCATGGATCCTCATGGATCCTGGTGAGAATGATGGAGAGGACAGGATCCATGGATCCTCATGGATGGAGAGGACAGAATCCATGGATCCTCATGGATCCTGGTGAGAATGATGGAGAGGGCACCATCCCATGCATCCATGTGGGAGTTTTGGAGAGGGCAGGATCCATGGATCCTCATGGATGGTGAGAAGAGGACCAATGGATCCCGGTGGGCCCGGCGGTGAGTGCCGCATGCCACCGTTCCCGGTGTGACCCCGTCGGGACGGTTCCGTTGCAGCTGGGTCAGTACCTGGAGCAGAACCGGGCGGGCCTGGCCGTGCCCACGCTGGTGCTGTTCGCGCTGCAGGTCAGCAAGGCCCTGGCCTACCTGGAGGCCGTCAACTGCGTCCACAGGTGAGATCCGGGGATTCGGGATCCGCGATTCGGGATCCGGGATTCGGGATTTGAGATTTGGGATCTGGGATTTGGGATTTGGGATTTGAGATTTGGGATTTAGGTTTGGGATTCGGGATTTGGGATTTGGGATCTGGGATTTGGGATTTGGGATTTGGGATCTGGGATTTGGGGTTTGGGATTTGGGATTTGGGATTTAGGTTTGGGATTCAGGATTTGGGATTCGGGATTTGGGATTTGGGATCTGGGATTTGGGATTTGGGATCTGGGATTTGGGGTTTGGGATTTGGGATTTGGGATTTAGGTTTGGGATTCAGGATTTGGGATTCGGGATCTGGGATTTGGGATCTGGGATTTGGGATTTGGGATCTGGGATTTGGGGTTTGGGATTTGGGATTTGGGATTTAGGTTTGGGATTCAGGATTTGGGATTCGGGATTTGGGATTTGGGATCTGGGATTTGGGATTCGGGACTTGGAATTTGGGGTTTGGGGTTTGGGATTTGGGATGGGGCCGGAGCCACGTGGAATTCCGGGGTGGGCGGGGGAAGGTGGGGTCATGGATGGGGGGGATGGTGGAAGGTGGGAGTGGGAGCAGGGATGAGAAAGGGGTGGAGGCTTTGGGAGCTGCATGGGCTGGGTGAGGGCTCTGCTCCATCCCATGTGCGTCCATCCCATCCCATCCCATCCCATCCCATCCCATCCCATCCCATCCCATCCCATCCCATTATCTAATTATCCCAATATCCCAATATCCCATTACCCAAATATCCCATACCCCATATCCCATTATCCCATCCAACAAACCATATCCCAAATTCCATTATCCCAAATTCCACATCCCATATCCCATTCTCCCATATC
Source organism: Ammospiza caudacuta (assembly GCF_027887145.1). Classification (NCBI taxonomy): domain Eukaryota; kingdom Metazoa; phylum Chordata; class Aves; order Passeriformes; family Passerellidae; genus Ammospiza; species Ammospiza caudacuta. Next base: position 117,514,045 of record NC_080595.1, on the reverse strand, counting down.
CCATATCCCACATCCCCTATCCCATATCCCTTTATCTCCTTATCCCATTACCCTGATAACCCATATGCCGTTATCCCATTGCTCCAGTGTCCCATCCGATATTCCATTATCCCATATCCCAAATCCCCTTATTCCCTTATTCCATGGGTCCCAAATCCCATATCCTATATCTCATATCCCATAATCCCCTATCCCATGGATCCCACATCCCCTTATCCCATTATCCCATGGATCCCAGATCCCAAATCCTATATCCCATTATCCCCTATCCCATATCCGATATCCCATTATCCCATGGATCCCAAATCCCAATATCCCATATCCCATATCCCACAACTCATATCCCAAATCCCATTATCCCATTTTCCCATGGATCCCAAATCCCAATATCCCATATCCCATATCCCACAACTCATATCCCAAATCCCATTATCCCATTATCCCATGGATCCCATGGATCCCATGGATCCCAAATCCCAATATCCCATATCCCACAACTCACACCCCAAATCCCATTATCCCATTTTCCCATGGATCCCATGGATCCCAAATCCCAATATCCCATATCCCACAACTCATATCCCAAATCCCATTTTCCCATGGATCCCAAATCCCAATATCCCATATCCCATATCCCACAACTCATATCCCAAATCCCATTATCCCATTTTCCCATGGATCCCAAATCCCAATATCCCATATCCCATATCCCACAACTCATATCCCAAATCCCATTATCCCATTTTCCCATGGATCCCATGGATCCCAAATCCCAATATCCCATATCCCACAACTCATATCCCAAATCCCATTTTCCCATGGATCCCACATCCCCTTATCCCATTATCCCATGGATCCCAGATCCCAAATCCTATATCCCATTATCCCCTATCCCATATCCGATATCCCATTATCCCATGGATCCCAAATCCCAATATCCCATATCCCATATCCCACAACTCATATCCCAAATCCCATTATCCCATTATCCCATGGATCCCATGGATCCCATGGATCCCAAATCCCAATATCCCATATCCCACAACTCATATCCCAAATCCCATTATCCCATTTTCCCATGGATCCCATGGATCCCAAATCCCAATATCCCATATCCCACAACTCATATCCCAAATCCCATTTTCCCATGGATCCCAAATCCCAATATCCCATATCCCATATCCCACAACTCATATCCCAAATCCCATTATCCCATTTTCCCATGGATCCCAAATCCCAATATCCCATATCCCATATCCCACAACTCATATCCCAAATCCCATTATCCCATGGATCCCAAATCCCAATATCCCATATCCCATATCCCACAACTCATATCCCAAATCCCATTATCCCATTTTCCCATGGATCCCAAATCCCAATATCCCATATCCCATATCCCACAACTCATATCCCAAATCCCATTATCCCATTTTCCCATGGATCCCATGGATCCCAAATCCCAATATCCCATATCCCACAACTCATATCCCAAATCCCATTTTCCCATGGATCCCACATCCCCTTATCCCATTATCCCATGGATCCCAGATCCCAAATCCTATATCCCATTATCCCCTATCCCATATCCGATATCCCATTATCCCATGGATCCCAAATCCCAATATCCCATATCCCATATCCCACAACTCATATCCCAAATCCCATTATCCCATTATCCCATGGATCCCATGGATCCCATGGATCCCAAATCCCAATATCCCATATCCCACAACTCACACCCCAAATCCCATTATCCCATTTTCCCATGGATCCCAAATCCCAATATCCCATATCCCATATCCCACAACTCATATCCCAAATCCCATTATCCCATTTTCCCATGGATCCCATGGATCCCAAATCCCAATATCCCATATCCCACAACTCATATCCCAAATCCCATTTTCCCATGGATCCGAAATCCCAATATCCCATATCCCATATCCCACAACTCATATCCCAAATCCCATTATCCCATTTTCCCATGGATCCCAAATCCCAATATCCCATATCCCATATCCCACAACTCATATCCCAAATCCCATTTTCCCATGGATCCCAAATCCCAATATCCCATATCCCATATCCCATATCCCACAACTCATATCCCAAATCCCATTATCCCATTTTCCCATGGATCCCATGGATCCCAAATCCCAATATCCCATATCCCACAACTCATATCCCAAATCCCATTTTCCCATGGATCCCACATCCCCTTATCCCATTATCCCATGGATCCCAGATCCCAAATCCTATATCCCATTATCCCCTATCCCATATCCGATATCCCATTATCCCATGGATCCCAAATCCCAATATCCCATATCCCATATCCCACAACTCATATCCCAAATCCCATTATCCCATTTTCCCATGGATCCCAAATCCCAATATCCCATATCCCATATCCCACAACTCATATCCCAAATCCCATTATCCCATTATCCCATGGATCCCATGGATCCCATGGATCCCAAATCCCAATATCCCATATCCCACAACTCACACCCCAAATCCCATTATCCCATTTTCCCATGGATCCCATGGATCCCAAATCCCAATATCCCATATCCCACAACTCATATCCCAAATCCCATTTTCCCATGGATCCCAAATCCCAATATCCCATATCCCATATCCCACAACTCATATCCCAAATCCCATTATCCCATTTTCCCATGGATCCCAAATCCCAATATCCCATATCCCATATCCCACAACTCATATCCCAAATCCCATTATCCCATGGATCCCAAATCCCAATATCCCATATCCCATATCCCACAACTCATATCCCAAATCCCATTATCCCATTTTCCCATGGATCCCAAATCCCAATATCCCATATCCCATATCCCACAACTCATATCCCAAATCCCATTATCCCATTTTCCCATGGATCCCATGGATCCCAAATCCCAATATCCCATATCCCACAACTCATATCCCAAATCCCATTTTCCCATGGATCCCACATCCCCTTATCCCATTATCCCATGGATCCCAGATCCCAAATCCTATATCCCATTATCCCCTATCCCATATCCGATATCCCATTATCCCATGGATCCCAAATCCCAATATCCCATATCCCATATCCCACAACTCATATCCCAAATCCCATTATCCCATTATCCCATGGATCCCATGGATCCCATGGATCCCAAATCCCAATATCCCATATCCCACAACTCATATCCCAAATCCCATTATCCCATTTTCCCATGGATCCCATGGATCCCAAATCCCAATATCCCATATCCCACAACTCATATCCCAAATCCCATTTTCCCATGGATCCCAAATCCCAATATCCTATATCCCATATCCCACAACTCATATCCCAAATCCCATTATCCCATTTTCCCATGGATCCCAAATCCCAATATCCCATATCCCATATCCCACAACTCATATCCCAAATCCCATTTTCCCATGGATCCCAAATCCCAATATCCCATATCCCATATCCCATATCCCACAACTCATATCCCAAATCCCATTATCCCATTTTCCCATGGATCCCATGGATCCCAAATCCCAATATCCCATATCCCACAACTCATATCCCAAATCCCATTTTCCCATGGATCCCACATCCCCTTATCCCATTATCCCATGGATCCCAGATCCCAAATCCTATATCCCATTATCCCCTATCCCATATCCGATATCCCATTATCCCATGGATCCCAAATCCCAATATCCCATATCCCATATCCCACAACTCATATCCCAAATCCCATTATCCCATTATCCCATGGATCCCATGGATCCCATGGATCCCAAATCCCAATATCCCATATCCCACAACTCACACCCCAAATCCCATTATCCCATTTTCCCATGGATCCCAAATCCCAATATCCCATATCCCATATCCCACAACTCATATCCCAAATCCCATTATCCCATTTTCCCATGGATCCCATGGATCCCAAATCCCAATATCCCATATCCCACAACTCATATCCCAAATCCCATTTTCCCATGGATCCGAAATCCCAATATCCCATATCCCATATCCCACAACTCATATCCCAAATCCCATTATCCCATTTTCCCATGGATCCCAAATCCCAATATCCCATATCCCATATCCCACAACTCATATCCCAAATCCCATTTTCCCATGGATCCCAAATCCCAATATCCCATATCCCATATCCCATATCCCACAACTCATATCCCAAATCCCATTATCCCATTTTCCCATGGATCCCATGGATCCCAAATCCCAATATCCCATATCCCACAACTCATATCCCAAATCCCATTTTCCCATGGATCCCACATCCCCTTATCCCATTATCCCATGGATCCCAGATCCCAAATCCTATATCCCATTATCCCCTATCCCATATCCGATATCCCATTATCCCATGGATCCCAAATCCCAATATCCCATATCCCATATCCCACAACTCATATCCCAAATCCCATTATCCCATTTTCCCATGGATCCCAAATCCCAATATCCCATATCCCATATCCCACAACTCATATCCCAAATCCCATTATCCCATTATCCCATGGATCCCATGGATCCCATGGATCCCAAATCCCAATATCCCATATCCCACAACTCACACCCCAAATCCCATTATCCCATTTTCCCATGGATCCCAAATCCCAATATCCCATATCCCATATCCCACAACTCATATCCCAAATCCCATTATCCCATTTTCCCATGGATCCCAAATCCCAATATCCCATATCCCATATCCCACAACTCATATCCCAAATCCCATTATCCCATTTTCCCATGGATCCCATGGATCCCAAATCCCAATATCCCATATCCCACAACTCATATCCCAAATCCCATTTTCCCATGGATCCCACATCCCCTTATCCCATTATCCCATGGATCCCAGATCCCAAATCCTATATCCCATTATCCCCTATCCCATATCCGATATCCCATTATCCCATGGATCCCAAATCCCAATATCCCATATCCCATATCCCACAACTCATATCCCAAATCCCATTATCCCATTATCCCATGGATCCCATGGATCCCATGGATCCCAAATCCCAATATCGCATATCCCACAACTCATACCCCAAATCCCATTATCCCATTTTCCCATGGATCCCAAATCCCAATATCCCATATCCCATATCCCACAACTCATATCCCAAATCCCATTATCCCATTATCCCATGGATCCCATGGATCCCATGGATCCCAAATCCCAATATCCCATATCCCACAACTCACACCCCAAATCCCATTATCCCATTTTCCCATGGATCCCAAATCCCAATATCCCATATCCCATATCCCACAACTCATATCCCAAATCCCATTATCCCATTTTCCCATGGATCCCATGGATCCCAAATCCCAATATCCCATATCCCACAACTCATATCCCAAATCCCATTTTCCCATGGATCCGAAATCCCAATATCCCATATCCCATATCCCACAACTCATATCCCAAATCCCATTATCCCATTTTCCCATGGATCCCAAATCCCAATATCCCATATCCCATATCCCACAACTCATATCCCAAATCCCATTATCCCATTTTCCCATGGATCCCAAATCCCAATATCCCATATCCCATATCCCACAACTCATATCCCAAATCCCATTATCCCATTTTCCCATGGATCCCAGATCCCAATATCCCATATCCCATATCCCACAACTCATATCCCAAATCCCATTTTCCCATGGATCCCAAATCCCAATATCCCATATCCCATATCCCATATCTCACAACTCATACCCCAAATCCCATTATCCCATTTTCCCATGGATCCCAAATCCCAGGGACATCGCCGTGCGAAACATCCTGGTGGCCTCTCCTCTCCACAACCCACATCCCAAATCCCGTGTCCCATAATCCCATACCCCAATGATCCCAAATCCCACGGATCCCAAATCCCGAATCGCAGGGACATCGCCGTGCGGAACATCCTGGTGGCCTCCCCGGAGTGCGTCAAGCTCGGCGACTTCGGCCTCTCGCGCTACATCGAGGATGAGGAGTACTACAAAGGTGGGATCCAGCCCGCGGGATCTGGGATCGCGTGGATCCCTCGGGTCGGCCGGGGATGGGGGAAATGTGGGATCGGGATCATTCCCAGCTCGTTCCAGCTTCCATCTCCCGCCTCCCCATCAAGTGGATGGCGCCGGAATCCATCAACTTCCGGCGCTTCACCACGGCCAGCGACGTCTGGATGTTCGGTGAGGGGCGGGAACGGCGGGAACGGGGCGGGATGGCGGGATTCAGAATCGGGGGATATTGGGATTCGGGGTGGGATCCTGGGATTCAGAATTCTGGGATTCAGAATTGTGGAATTCCGAGGTTCAGAATCGTGGGATCCTGGGGTTCAGAATCGGGGGATCCTGGGATTCAGAATTGTGGGATCCCGGGATTCAGAGTTGGGGGATCCTGGGATTCAGAATTGGGGGATTCTGGGGTTCAGAATTGGGGGACCCCGGGATTCAGAATTGGGGGATTCTGGGATTCAGAACTGGGGGATCCTGGGGTTCAGAATTGGGGGATTCTGGGGTTCAGAATGGGGGATCCCGGGATTCAGAATTGGGGGATTCTGGGGTTCAGAGTTGGGGGATCCCAAGATTCAGAATTGGGGATCCTGGGATTCAGCATTGTGGGATCCTGGGGTTCAGAATTGGGGGATTCTGGGGTTCAGAATTGGGGGATTCTGGGATTCAGAATTGTGGGATTCTGGGATTCAGAACTGTGGGATCCTGGGATTCAGCATTGTGGGATTCTGGGGTACAGAATTGGGGGATCCTGGGGTTCAGAATTGGGGATCCTGGGATTCAGAATTGGGGGATCCTGGGATTCAGAATTGGGGGATCCTGGGGTTCAGAATTGTGGGATTCTGGGATTCAGAACTGTTGGATTCTGGGGTTCAGAATTGGGGGAATCTGGGGTTCAGAATTGGGGGATCCCAAGATTCAGAATTGGGGATCCCGGGATTCAGCATTGTGGGGTCCTGGAGTTCAGAATTGGGGGATCCTGGGATTCACAGTGGGATCCTGGGATTCAGCATTGGGGGATTCCGGGGTTCAGAATCGTGGGATCCTGGGATTCGTCATAATGGGGTGGGATCTTGGGATTCAGCGTTGTGGGGTGGGATCCAGGGGTTCAAAATTGGGGGATTCCGGGGTTCAGGATCATGAGATCCTGGGATTCAGAGGGGGATGCTGGGATTCAGCATTGTGGGGTGGGATCCTGGGATTGATCAGATTCCCACGGAATGGAACAGGATGCTGGGATTGATCCACGTCCCTTGGTGTGGGGTGGGATCCCAGGATCCATCTGCTTCCCGTGGCAAGGAATGGGACCCTGGGATTCAGAATGGGATCCCAGAATTCATCATCGGGGTCTGGGATTCTGGGATTCCCTTGATTCCCATGGAATGGAAGAGAAATCCCCGGACTGATCCCTTTCCCACGGCCTTTTCCACACACAAGCCCAAATCCCACTCCAGAATTCCCCAACTTTTTTTTCCAGCTCCTAATTATCCCAAATTTTTCCCCTTGGGAAGAGCTTCCATTCACCCATCCTTAGGTGCCTCCTCAAAATCCAGGGATTTGGGGGAAATTTTGGGATTGGTTAAAAAACCCCAATCTCCATCCCCTCAAAACATTACCAGCTCCCCATCCTTAGGTGCCTCCTCAAAATCCAGGGATTTCAGGGAAATTTTGGGATTGGTTAAAAAACCCCAATTTCCATCAAACCACCACCGGATCCCCATCCTTAGGTTCTCCTCAAAATCCAGGGATTTCAGGGAAATTTTGGGATTGCTTAAAAAAACCCCAATTTCCATCAAACCACCACCGGATCCCCATCCTTAGGTTCTCCTCAAAATCCAGGGATTTCAGGGAAATTTTGGGATTGGTTAAAAAACCCCAATTTCCATCAAACCACCACCGGATCTCCATCCTTAGGTTCTCCCTCAAAATCCAGGGATTTCAGGGAAATTTTGGTATTGCCTAAAAAACCCCAATTTCCATCAAACCACCACCAGATCCCCATCCTTAGGTTCTCCCTCAAAATCCAGGGATTTTAGGGAAATTTTGGGATTGCTTAAAAAAACCCCAATCTCCATCCCCTCAAAACATTACCAGCTCCCCATCCTTAGGTGCCTCCTCAAAATCCAGGGATTTCAGGGAAATTTTGGGATTGGTTAAAAAACCCCAATTTCCATCAAACCACCACCGGATCCCCATCCTTAGGTGCCTCCTCAAAATCCAGGGATTTCAGGGAAATTTTGGGATTGCTTAAAAAAACCCCAATTTCCATCAAACCACCACCGGATCCCCATCCTTAGGTTCTCCTCAAAATCCAGGGATTTCAGGGAAATTTTGGGATTGGTTAAAAAACCCCAATTTCCATCAAACCACCACCGGATCTCCATCCTTAGGTTCTCCCTCAAAATCCAGGGATTTCGGGGAAATTTTGGTATTGCCTAAAAAACCCCAATTTCCATCAAACCACCACCAGATCCCCATCCTTAGGTTCTCCCTCAAAATCCAGGGATTTTAGGGAAATTTTGGTATTGCTTAAAAAAACCCCAATCTCCATCCCCTCAAAACATTACCAGCTCCCCATCCTTAGGTGCCTCCTCAAAATCCAGGGATTTCAGGGAAATTTTGGGATTGGTTAAAAAACCCCAATTTCCATCAAACCACCACCGGATCCCCATCCTTAGGTGCCTCCTCAAAATCCAGGGATTTTGGGGAAATTTTGGGATTGCTTAAAAAAACCCCAATTTCCATCAAACCACCACCGGATCCCCATCCTTAGGTTCTCCTCAAAATCCAGGGATTTCAGAGAAATTTTGGGATTGGTTAAAAAACCCCAATTTCCATCAAACCACCACCGGATCTCCATCCTTAGGTGCCTCCTCAAAATCCAGGGATTTTAGGGAAATTTTGGTATTGCTTAAAAAAACCCCAATCTCCATCAAACCACCACCGGATCTACATCCTTAGGTTCTCCCTCAAAATCCAGGGATTTTGGGGAAAATTTGGTATTGCTTAAAAAACCCCAATTTCCATCAAACCACCACCAGCTCCCCATCCTTAGGTTCTCCCTCAAAATCCAGGGATTTTGGGGAAAATTTGGTATTGCTTAAAAAAACCCCAATCTCCATCCCGCCGAATCCCCAAAAAACCACCCCGGGGGGTGTCGGATTGCCGGGAATTGCGGTGGATTCCCGGTCCCGCCCCGCAGCCGTGTGCATGTGGGAGATCCTGAGCTTCGGGAAGCAGCCGTTCTTCTGGCTGGAGAACAAGGACGTGATCGGCGTGCTGGAGAAGGGCGACCGGCTGCCCAAGCCCGACCCGTGCCCGCCCGTGCTCTACACGCTCATGACGCGCTGCTGGGACTACGACCCCGCCGAGCGGCCCCGCTTCCAGGAGCTCGTCTGCAGCCTCAGGTGGGCCCGGAACGGTGGGGGAACCATGGAAAGGGGTGGGAAGGTTGGGGGGCTTCAAATCGAGAGGTTTCGTGGAAAAGTTTGGCTTCCGGAGCCTTTCCTGGGAAGCAAAAGGTTCCAACGCCAAAGGGGTCTCCAAGGCTGGGAATTCGGGAGTGGGATGGAGAGGTGGGGATGTGGAGGAAAAAATCTGGGAAAAATTTTGGACTTGGGAATTTTTATGGAAGAGTTTGGGTTCAGAGCCTTTCCTGGGAACCCAAACCCTTCAAGGGGTCTCCAAGGCTGGGAATTCTGGAGTGGGATGGAGAGGTGGGAATGTGGGTGAAAAATCTAGGAGAACCTTCAAATTGGGAAATTTTATGGAAAATTTTGGGTTCAGAGCCTTTCCCGGGAATCGAAATCCTCCAAAGGGTCTCCAAGGCTGGGAATTCTGGAGTGGGATGGAGAGGTGGGAATAGTGGAGGGAAAATAATTCTGGGAAAAACTTTGAATCATGAGGTTTTGTGGAGAAGTTTGGATTCGGAAGCTTTTCTCAGAAGTAAAACACCCCAGGCACAAAGGGAATTCTAGAGGATCCATGGAGGGATGGAGGGTTGGGAATATGGAGGAGAAATCTGGCAAAAACTTGGGATCGGGAACTTTTATGGACAAGTTTGGGTTCAGAGCCTTTCCCAGGAACCCAGACCCTCCAAAGGGGTCTCCAAGGCTGGGAATTCTGGAGTGGGATGGAGAGATGGGAATGTGGATGAAAAATCTAGGAGAACCTTCAAATCGGGAAATTTTATGGAAAATTTTGGGTTCAGAGCCTTTCCCGGGAATTGAAATCCTCCAAAGGGGTCTCCAAGGCTGGGAATTCTGGAGTGGGATGGAGAGGTGGGAATAGTGGAGGGAAAATAATTCTGGGAAAAACTTTGAATCATGAGGTTTTGTGGAGAAGTTTGGATTCGGAAGCTTTTCTCAGAAGTAAAACACCCCAGGCACAAAGGGAATTCTAGAGGATCCATGGAGGGATGGAGGGTTGGGAATATGGAGGAGAAATCTGGCAAAAACTTGGGATCGGGAACTTTTATGGACAAGTTTGGGTTCAGAGCCTTTCCCAGGAACCCAGACCCTCCAAAGGGGTCTCCAAGGCTGGGAATTCTGGAGTGGGATGGAGAGGTGGGAATGTGGGTGAAAAATCTAGGAGAACCTTCAAATCGGGAAATTTTATGGAAAATTTTGGGTTCAGAGCCTTTCCCGGGAATCGAAATCCTCCAAAGGGGTCTCCAAGGCTGGGAATTCTGGAGTGGGATGGAGAGGTGGGGATGTGGAGGAAAAAACTGGGAAAATCTTGGATTGGGAGTTATTATGGAAAAGTTGGGGTTTGGAAGAGCATTTGGAGACCCTTTGGAAGGGGATGGAATTGGAAGGGATTTGGTTCCTGGGAAAGGGTCTCCAAAGGTTTTCCAAAGGGTCTCCAAGGCTCCTCCAAGCCCAAATTCCAGGAGCTGCTCTGTAGCATCAGATGGACTTGGAATTCTGGGGGATCCATGGAGGGATGGAAGGGTGGGAATGTGGATTAAAAACCTGGGAAAAGCTTTAGAATTGGGACATTTTATGGAAAAGTTTGGCGTTGGAGGAGCCTTGGAGACCCTTTGGAGACCCTTTCCCAGCAACCAAAGCCTTTCCAACTCCGTCCCCTTCCAAAGGGTCTCCAAAGGGTCTCCAAGGCTTCTCCAAGCCCAAATTCCAGGAGCTGCTCTGCAGCCTCAGGTGGGCCCGGAATGGCGGGGGAACCACGGAAAGGGTGGGAACGTTGAGGGGAATGTGGGAGGAAAATTGAGGAAAAATTTCGGATTGGGAATTTTTATGGAGAAGCCTGGGTTCAGAAGCAAAACCCTCCAAAGGGTCTCCAAGGCTGGAAATGCTGGAGGATCCATGGAAGGAAGGAAGGTTGGGAGTGTGGAGGAAAAATCCGGGGAAAAGCCTCAGATCGGGAATTTTAATGGAAAATTTTGGGTTTGGAGCCTTTCCTCAGAACTGAAACCCTCCATCTCCAAAGGGTCTCCAAGGCTGGGAATTCTGCAGGATTTCATGGAAGGATGGGAGGTTGGGAATGAGGAGGAAAAAGTTTGGAAAAGTGAGAGATCAAGAGTCTTTATGGAAAAGTTTCCATAAAACTTTCTCAGGCATCCAAACCCTCCAACCCCAAAGGGAGTTCTGGAGGATCCATGGAGAGATGGATTGGTGGGAATGTGGGGGAAAAATCTGGGAAAAACTTTGGATTTGGGAATTTTTTTAATGGAAAATGTTGGATTTAGAGCCGTTGCTCAGAATTGAAACACTCCAGCTCCAAAGGGAATTCTGGAGGATCCACGGGGGCACGGAGGGTTGGGAATGGCGGGTGAAAATTTGGGATTGTGAGTTTTTATGGAAACTTTTGGGTTCAGAAGATTTCCTGGGAACCCAAACCCTCCAAGGGGTCTCCAAGGCTGGGAATTCTGGAGTGGGACGGAGAGGTGGGAATGTGGGGGAAAAATCTGGGAAAAACTTTGGAATTGGGAATTTTTATGGAAAAGTTTGGGTTCAGAGCCTTTCCTGGGAATCCAAACCCTCCAAAGGGTCTCCAAGGCTGGGAATTCTGGAGTGGGATGGAGAGGTGGGAATGTGGATGAAAATTTTGGGAAAAACTTTGGAATTGGGAATTTTTATGGAAAAGTTTGGGTTCAGAGCCTTTCCTGGGAACCCAAACGCTCCAACCCCAAAGGGAGTTCTGCGGGATCCATGGAGAGATGGATTGGTGGGAATGTGGATGAAAAATCTGCGAAAAACTTTGGATTTGGGAATTTTTATGGAAAAGTTTGGATTTAGAGCCGTTCCTGGGAACCCAAACCCTCCAAAGGGTCTCCAAGGCTGGGAATTCTGGAGTGGGACGGAGAGGTGGGAATGTGGATGAAAAATTTGGGAAAAACTTTGGAATTGGGAATTTTTATGGAAAAGTTTGGGTTCAGAGCCTTTCCTGGGAACCCAAACACTCCAAAGGGTCTCCAAGGCTGGGAATTCTGGAATGAGATGGAGAGGTGGGAATGTGGATGAAAAATTTGGGAAAAACTTTGGAATTGGGAATTTTTTTAATGGAAAATTTTGGATTTGGAGCCGTTCCTCAGAATTGAAACACTCCAGCTCCAAAGGGAATTCTGGAGGATCCACGGAGGGTTGGGAATGAGGAGGAAAAATCTGGGAAAAGTGCGGGATTGGGGATTTTTACGGAGAAGGAACCCAAACCCTCCAAGGGGTCTCCAAGGCTGGGAATTCTGGAGTGGGACAGAGAGGTGGGAATGTTGAGGGGAAAAAATCTGGGAAAAACTTTGGAATTGGGAATTTTTTTAATGGAAAAGTTTGGGTTCAGAGCCTTTCCTCAGAATTGAAACACTCCAGCTCCAAAGGGAATTCTGGAGGATCCACGGAGGGTTGGGAATGAGGAGGAAAAACCTGGGAAAAGTGCGGGATTGGGAATTTTTATGGAAAAGGAACCCAAACCCTCCGAGGGGTCCCCGCGGCCGGGCATTGCCGGCGTTGTCACCTGGGCGTCCCCTCCCCGCAGCGACATTCACCTGATGGAGAAGGAGCTGGCCAAGGAGCAGGAGAGGAGCGGCCGCCACCGCCCGCCCCGGATCCTGGAGCCGCCGGCGTTCCCGGAGCCGCCTCCCAAGGTGGGGAACGGGGCGGGAGACGCGGAAATTTGGGATTTCCCGGATGAGATCCAGAAAAATTCCCATTTTTATCCCCCCCGTTCCCACAGCCCAGCAGGCCCGCGCACAAGCCGCCGGCCCAGAACAACCTGCTGGCTCCCAGGCTGCAATTCCAGGTGAGGAATTCCGGGGTTTTGGGAATCCTGGGAATTCCGGGCTCTGGGGGTCGGGGAACCGCGGAGGGGCTGAGGTTGGGAAAGGTCTTGGGGAGTTTGGGGTGCGACCAATCCCAGCCCCAAAATCCCACCGGGATTTGAACCCAGCCGGGAATTCTGGGCTTTCGTCCGCGGCCGTCCGGGGCTCGGTGCGTTTTGCAGGCTGGAGCTGTTCCCGATAGCCCAAAATACCCAAAAATACCCAAAAATATCCCGGAATATCCCAAAATACCCCAGAATATTCCAAAATACCCCAAAACATTCCAAAACATCCAAAAATACCCCAGAATATCCCCAAATATCCCGAAATATCCCAGGATATGTCAAAAATTCCCAAAGCATTCCAAAATATTCCGAAATACCCCAGAATATCCCAAAATATCCCAGAATATCCCAAAATATCCCAGAATATTCCAAAATACCCCAGAATATTCCAAAATACCCCAAAACATTCCAAAATATCCAAAAATACCCCAGAATATTCCCAAATATCCCGAAATATCCCAGGATATTTCAAAAATTCCCAAAGCATTCCAAAATATTCCGAAATACCCCAGAATATTCCAAAATATCCCAGAATATCCAAAAATACCCCGGAATATCCCAAAATATCCAAAAATACCCCAGAATATTCCAAAATACCCCAAAACATTCCAAAATATCCAAAAATACCCCAGAATATTCCCAAATATCCCGAAATATCCCAGAATATTTCAAAAATTCCCAAAGCATTCCAAAATATTCCGAAATACCCCAGAATATTCCAAAATACCCCAAAATATTCCAAAATATCCCAGAATATTCCAAAATATCCCAGAATATCCCAGAATATTTCCAAAAATTCCCAAACTGTCTCCAAATATCCCCTAAAAAATCCCCAAATGCCCCAAAATATTCCAAACTTTCCCAAAATATCTGAAAAAAAATCCCAAAATACCTGAAAAAAATCCCAGAATATCCCAGAATATCCCAAAGTATTCCCAGAATATCCCCAAATATCCCAAAATATCTGAAAAAAATCCCAAAATATCCCAGAATATCCCAAAATACCCCAAATATCCCAGAATGTTCCAAAGTATTCCCAGAATATCCTAAAATATCCCAAAATATCTGAAAAAAATCCCAAAATATCCCAGAATATCCCAAAATACCCCAAAATACCCCAAAATATCTCAAAATGTCACCAAATATCCCAAAATATTTCAAAATATTCCAAACTGTCTCCAAATATCCCCTAAAAAATCCCCAAATGCCCCAAAATATTCCAAACTTTCCCAAAATATCTGAAAAAAAATCCCAAAATACCTGAAAAAAATCCCAGAATATCCCAGAATATCCCAAAAATTCCCCAAATATGCCAAAATATCCCAGAATATCCCAAAATACCCCAAAATATATCCCCAAATATCCCAAAATATCTAAAAAAATCTGACAATATTCCAGAATATCCCAAAGTATTCCCAGAATATCTCAGAATATCCCAAAATGTCCCAAAAATGCCCAAAATGTTCCAAAATATTCCAAAATACCTGAAAAAAAATCCCAGAATATCCCAAAAATTCCCCAAATATCCCAGAATATTCCAAAGTATTCCCAAATATCCCAAAATATCCCAGAATACCCCAAAGTATTCCCAAAATATCCCAAAATATCCCAAAATAGCTGAAAAAAATCTGAAAATATCCCAGAATATCCCAAAGTATTCCCAAAAAATCCCAGAATATCCCAAAATATCCCAAAATATCTGAAAAAAATCCCAAAATATCCCAGAATATCCCAAAATACCCCAAATACCCCAAAATATCTCAAAATGTCACCAAATATCCCAAAATATTTCAAAATATTCCAAACTGTCTCCAAATATCCCCTAAAAAATCCCCAAATGCCCCAAAATATTCCAAACTTTCCCAAAATATCTGAAAAAAAATCCCAAAATACCTGAAAAAAATCCCAGAATATCCCAGAATATCCCAAAAATTCCCCAAATATCCCAAAATATCCCAGAATATCCCAAAATACCCCAAAATATATCCCAAAATATCCCAAAATATCGAAAAAAATCTGACAATATCCCAGAATATCCCAAAGTATTCCCAGAATATCTCGCCGTGTCCCCACACGTCGCGGGACGCGTCCCAACGGCTCCGAAATCTCCTGAAATATCCCAAAGTGTCCCAGACTATCGCAAAATATCCAAAAATGACCCAAAAATGGCTGAGGGAAAAATCCCAAAATGTCCCCAAATTTCCCAAAATTTCCTAAAACTTCCCAAAATGTCCCCAAATGTCCCCAAATGTCCCCAAATGTCCCCAAATGTCCCAAACTGTCCCCAGATGTCCCCAGATGTCCCCAGCCCACTTCCAGCCCCACCCCCACCCCGGGCTCGGCTCCCTTCGCGCTCCTGCTCTGTCCGTGTGTCCGTCCGTCCGTGTGTCCATCTGCATGCCCATCCGCGTGTCCGTCCGCATGTCCATCCGTCCGTGCGTCCATCCGTGCATCCATCCGTGCATCCATCCATGTGTCCATCCGTGTGTCCATCCGCGTGTCCATCCGTGTGTCCATCTGCGTGTCCATCCGCGTGTCCATCCACGTGTCCATCCGTGTGTCCATCTGCGTGTCCATCCACGTGTCCATCCGTGCGTCCATCCACATGTCCATCCACGTGTCCATCCGTGTGTCCATCCGCGTGTCCATCCATGTGTCCATCCCCACATCCATCCACATGTTCCATCCATGTTCCATCCGCATGTCCATCCGTGCATCCATCCATGTGTCCATCCGTGTGTCCATCTGCGTGTCGTCCATCTGCGTGTCCATCCGTGTGTCCATCCACGTGTCCATCCGTGTGTCCATCTGCGTGTCCATCCGCGTGTCCATCCATGTGTGTCCATCCACGTGTCCATCCGCATGTCCATCCACGTGTCCATCCGTGTGTCCATCCATGTGTCCATCCATGTGTCCATCCATTCATCCATCCATGTGTCCATCCATGTGTCCATCCATGTGTCCATCCATGTGTCCATCCGTGTGTCCATCCATGTGTCCATCCGTGCATCCATCCGTGTGTCCATCCACGTGTCCATCCATGTGTCCATCCATGTGTCCATCCGTGTGTCCATCCACGTGTCTGTCCGTGTGTCCATCCGTGTGTCCATCTGTATGTCCATCCATGTGTCCATCCATTCATCCATCCGTGTGTCCGTCCACGTGTCCATCTGTGCATCCATCTGTGTGTCCATCCGCGTGTCCATCCGCGTGTCCATCCGCGTGTCCATCCGTGTGTCCATCCATGTGCCCATTCGCGTGTCCGTCCGCGTGTCCGTCCGTGTGCCCATCCGTGTGTCCATCCGCCTGTCTGTCCGCGTGTCCGTCCGTGTGCCCATTCATGTGTCCATCCGCGTGTCCATCCGTGTGTCCGTCCGTGTGTCCATCCATGCATCCATCCGTGTGTCCATCCATGTGTCCATCCATGTGTCCATCCATGTGTCCATCCGCATGTCCATCCATGTGTCCATCCGCGTGTCCATCCGTGTGTCCATCCATGTGTCCATCCGCGTGTCCATCCGCGTGTCCATCCGCGTGTCCATCCGTGTGTCCATCCATGTGCCCATTCGCGTGTCCGTCCGCGTGTCCGTCCGTGTGTCCATCCATGTGTCCATCTGTATGTCCATCCATGTGTCCATCCATTCATCCATCCGTGTGTCCGTCCACGTGTCCATCTGTGCATCCATCTGTGTGTCCATCCATGTGTCCATCCATGTGTCCATCCATGTGTCCATCCATGTGTCCATCCGTGTGTCCATCCGCGTGTCCATCCGCGTGTCCATCCGTGTGTCCATCCATGTGCCCATTCGCGTGTCCGTCCGCGTGTCCGTCCGTGTGCCCATCCATGTGTCCATCCGCGTGTCCATCCATGTGTCCATCCGTGTGTCCATCCATGTGTCCATCCATGTGTCCATCCGTGTGTCCATCCATGTGTCCATCCATGTGTCCATCCGTGTGTCCGTCCGTGTGTCCATCCATGCATCCATCCGTGTGTCCATCCGTGTGTCCATCCATGTGTCCATCCATGTGTCCATCCATTCATCCATCCGTGTGTCCGTCCATGTGTCCATCTGTGCATCCATCCGTGTGTCCATCCACGTGTCCATCCACGTGTCCATCCATGTGTCCATCCATGTGTCCATCCGTGTGTCCATCCGTGTGTCCATCCACGTGTCTGTCCGCGTGTCCATCCGTGTGCCCATCCATGTGTCCATCCGTGTGTCCATCCGTGTGTCCATCTGTGTGTCCATCCATGTGTCCATCCGCGTGTCCATCCATGTGCCCATCCATGTGTCCATCCGTGTGTCCATCCGTGTGTCCATCCGCGTGTCCATCCGCATGTCCATCCATGTGTCCATCCGTGTGTCCATCCATGTGTCCATCCATGTGTCCATCCGTGTGTCCATCCGCGTGTCCATCCGTGTGTCCATCCATGTGCCCATTCGCGTGTCCGTCCGCGTGTCCGTCCGTGTGCCCATCCATGTGTCCATCCGCGTGTCCATCCATGTGTCCATCCGTGTGTCCATCCATGTGTCCATCCATGTGTCCATCCGTGTGTCCATCCATGTGTCCATCCATGTGTCCATCCGTGTGTCCGTCCGTGTGTCCATCCATGCATCCATCCGTGTGTCCATCCGTGTGTCCATCCATGTGTCCATCCATGTGTCCATCCATTCATCCATCCGTGTGTCCGTCCATGTGTCCATCTGTGCATCCATCCGTGTGTCCATCCACGTGTCCATCCACGTGTCCATCCATGTGTCCATCCATGTGTCCATCCGTGTGTCCATCCGTGTGTCCATCCACGTGTCTGTCCGCGTGTCCATCCGTGTGCCCATCCATGTGTCCATCCGTGTGTCCATCCGTGTGTCCATCTGTGTGTCCATCCATGTGTCCATCCGCGTGTCCATCCATGTGCCCATCCATGTGTCCATCCGTGTGTCCATCCGTGTGTCCATCCGCGTGTCCATCCGCGTGTCCATCCGTGTGTCCATCCGTGTGCCCATCCGTGTGTCCATCCGCCTGTCCGTCCGCGTGTCCATCCGCGTGTCCGTCCGTGCGTCCGTCCGCGCTAACCTGGCTCCCGTTGCCGTTGCTGCCGTTGCCGCCGTTGCCGCCGCGGGCGTTCCCGGCGCCGCCAGCTTCCGGAGGGGCTCTGCGCCAGCTCTCCCGCCCTCGCCAGCCCCGCCGAGGTGCCGAGCGCGGCGCTGTCCCGGCGCACGCCGCCCCCCGCCCGGCACGGCGGCTTCAAGAGGCACAGCGTCAGGGTAAGCGCCGCCGCCGCACCGCCCGGCGGGGATCCGGCCTGCCGAGCAATTCCCGAGCCTCGGAAACCGCTCGGAGATCGTCCCCCGGTGGGATTCTGCATGCGGAGCAATTCCCGAGCCTCGGAAACCCTTCACAAATTCTCCTGGTGGGATCTGGTGGCTGGAGGAGGAATTCCCGGTCCTCAGAAACGTTCTTGTTGGGATCCTCTTCCCACTGGGATTTGGCGTCTGGAGGAATTCCCGATCTTCAAAAATTGTCCCATTGGGATTTGGCGTCTGGAGGAATTCCCGATCTTCAAAAATCCTTCCGTTTTTGGGATCTGCTTCCAATTGGGATTTGGCATCCAGAGGAATTCCCGATCCTCAAAAATCCTTCCGTTTTTGGGATCCTCTTCCCACTGGGATTCGGCATCCACAGGAATTCCTAATCCCCCAAAAATTGTCCTGTTGGGTTTCAGTATCCGGAGACCGTCCCAATTCTCAAAAATTGTTCCATTTTTGGGATCTGCTTCCAATTGGGATTTGGCGTCCAGAGGAATTCCCGATCCTCAAAAATCCTTCAAAAATTGTCCTGGTGGCATTCGGGAGCTGGAGGAATTCCCGATCCTCAAAAATCCCTCAGAGATCATTTTCTGGTGGGATTCGGCAGCCTGACGAATTCCCGATCCTCAAAAATCCCTCAGAGATCATTCCCTGGTGGGATTCGGCATCCTGACGAATTCCCGATCCTCAAAAATCCCTCAGAAGTCGTCCCGGTGGGATTTGGTGTCCGGAGGAATTCCCAGCCTTCAAAAATTGTCCCATTTTTGGGATCCGCTTCCCACTGCGATTTGCCGTGTGGAGGATTTCCCAATCCTCAAAAATTGTCCCATTTTTGGGATCCTCTTCCCACTGGGATTTGGGATCTGGAGGAATTCCCAGTCCTCAAAAATTGTCCCACTGGGATCCACTTCCCATTGGGATTCAGCGTCCAGAGGAATTCCCGATCCTCAAAAACCGTCCCATTTTTGGGATCCGCTTCCCGTTGGGATTTGGCACCTTGAGGAATTCCCAATCCTGGAAATCCCTCCCGTTTGCGGGCTCCTCTTCCCGCCGCCGCTCCCCGCTCCGTGTTGGATCCCTCGGCGGCTCAAACCCCTTTCCCTACGGAATCCCATCCCCATCCTTGGGGTCTCTCCGTGTTTCCCCACCCCATATCCTGGATTTTTTTGGGGATTCCAATCCCGAAAAACGAGCTCGGAATGGGGTTTTCGGCGGTGGGATCCCGCCTGAAATTCCCGAGGGGGATTTTTCCCAGCCGGTTGCGATCCCAAAATTTCTGCTGGGAGTTGGGACGCTCCGAGCTGGTGTGCTGGGAGTGCCGTGGTTGCCTCTCCTTGTTGGAATTTCCTTCTTTTTCCCATTTTCCCTCATTTTCCCCTATTTTTTCCAATTTTTCTCCCCTCCTTTTCCCTCATTTCCCCCATTTTTCCCCTATTTTTCCCTCCTTTTCCCCTATTTTTCCCCCTTTCCCCCATTTTCTCCCCATTTCCCCATTTTTCCCCATGTCCTACCCTTTTCCCTCTTTAACCTCTTTTCGCCACTTTCCTCCTTTTTTTCTCCTTTCTCCCAAATTTTCATTTTCCCCATTTTCCCCCTTCCTCCCCCTTTTCCCATTTTCTCCTCATTTTTTCTCCTTCTTTCCCCACCATTCTCCCTTTCCCCTTTTTCTGCTCCTTTTTCCTTCTTTATCCCAAATTTTCCCCTTTTCCCCCCTTTTATCTTTTTTCCCCTTGTTCCTTTCCCTTTGTCCCCATTTCCCCTTTTTTCTCCTTTTTCTCCTTTTTCCCTTTTCCCCCCTTTCCCATTTTTTTCCCCTTTTTCATTTTCCCCCATTTTTCCTCCTTTTCCCCTTTTGTCCTTTTGCCTTTTCCCCCCTTTCCCTCCTTTATCCCCCTTTCCCCATTTTTCTTGCTATTCTCCTTTTCCCCTTTTCCCGTTATTCTCCCTTTTCTCACCATTTTCCACTTTATCCCATTTCCCCCATTTTTTCTCCTTTATCCCCCATCCCCCCTTTTTTTCTCCTTTTTCCCTTTTTCCCCTTTTCCCTTTCCCCCTTTTCCATCTTTTCCCGTCTTTTCCCTTTTCTCTTTATCTCTATTTATCCCCATTTCCCCTTTATTCTCCTTTTCCCCTTTTCCCCATTTTTCCTTTTTTCCCCTTCCCCCTCTTTCCCCTTTCCCCCCCATTTCCCCCTTTATACTTTTCTCCTTTTCCACCTTTTTTCCCCTTTTCCCATTTTTCTCCTTATTCTCCCTTTTCATCCCATTTTCCCATTTTTTATTCTTTTTTCCCGTTTCTCCTTTTTTCTCCTTTTCCTTTTCCCCCCTTTCCCCTTTCTCTTTTCCCCCTTTTCCCCTCTTTTTCCCATTTCCCCCCTTTCCCCTTTTCCCCTCCTTTCCTCCATTTTCTCCTTTTCCCTTTATCCCCTTTTCTTCCCTTTTCCTCCTTTTATCTCTTTTGCCTTTTTTTTTGCCTTTGTCCCCTTTTCCCCCTTTTCCCCCCTTTTCCCCTCTTTTCCCCTTTTCCCCCCTTTTCCCCTTTTCCTCCCTTTTTTCCCTCATTTCCCTCATTTTCCTCCTTTATCCCTTGTTTTCCCCTTTTCCCCCTTATTTCCCCTTTTTCCCCCCTTTTCCCATTTTTCTCCTTATTCTCCCTTTCCTTCCCATTTTCCCATTTTCTATTTTTTTCCCTTTTCCCTTTTTTTCTCTTTTCCCCATTTCCCCTTTTTTCTCCTTTTCCCCCTTTCCCCCCTTTCCCCTTTTCTCCCTTTTCCCATTTTCCCCCATTT
The DNA here is from genome assembly GCF_027887145.1 of Ammospiza caudacuta. Lineage (NCBI taxonomy): Eukaryota > Metazoa > Chordata > Aves > Passeriformes > Passerellidae > Ammospiza > Ammospiza caudacuta. The sequence continues at coordinate 117,492,573 of NC_080595.1, read as the reverse complement.
TCCCCCATTTCCTCCTTTTCCCCCATTTTTCTCCTTTTATCTCTTTTCCCCCTTTTTTCCCTTTTTCCCCTTTTTTCCACCTTTTCCCCTTTTCCCCCTTTTCCCTTTCTCCCTTTTCCCCTTTTCCTCCCTTTTTCCCCTCATTTCCCCCATTTTCCTCCTTTATCCCTTGTTTTCCCCTTTTCCCCCTTATTTCCCCTTTTTCCCCCCTTTTCCCATTTTTCTCCTTATTCTCCCTTTCCTTCCCATTTTCCCATTTTCTATTTTTTTCCCTTTTCCCCTTTTTTCTCTTTTTCCCACTTTCCCCTTTTTTCTCCTTTTCTCCTTTTCCCCCTTTCCCCCCTTTCCCCTTTTCTCCCTTTTCCCCTTTCCCCCATTTCCCCCTTTCCTCCTTTTCCCCCATTTTTCTCCTTTTATCTCTTTTCCCCCTTTTTTCCCTTTTCCCCTTTCCCCCTTTTTTCCCCTTTCTCATTTTTTTCTCCTTATCCCCCTTTTCCCTCTTTTCCCCATTTCCCCCCTTTTTCCCCCTTTTCCCCCCTTTTTCCCAATTTCCCCCTTTTTCCCTTTTTCCCCCTTTTCCCCCCTTTTTTCCCAATTTTCCCCAATTTTCCCCCTTTTCCCCCTTTCCCCCTTTTCCCCCTTTTTCCCAATTTTCCCCCCCTTTTCCCCATTTTCCCTTTTTCCCTTTTTCCCTTTTTCCCATTTCCCCCTTTTTTCCCCCTTTTTTCCCCCTTTTTTCCCCCTTTTTTCCCTTTTCCCCCTTTTCCCCCCTTTTTCCCAATTTTCCCCCTTTTACCCATTTTCCCCCTTTTCCCCCCTTTTTCTCCCATTTTCCCCCTTTTCCCCCCTTTTTCTCCCCTTTTTCCCAATTTCCCCCCTTTTCCCCTTTTTCCCAATTTTCCCCCCTTTTCCCCTTTTTCCCCTTTTTCCCAATTTTCCCCCCTTTTTCCATTTTTCCCATTTTCCCCCTTTTACCCCCTTTTTTCCCCCTTTTTCCCAATTTTCCCCCTTTTCCCCTTTTTCCCCCTTTTTTCCCCCACAACCTCTCCCCCTCCCCTCCACCCTCTCCAGAACCACACTGGGATCCCCTCACTGCAAATCAATCAATCCCTCAACCGTTAATCAATTCAATCATTCCCTTAATTACCCTTAATTAACCGCCCACCATTCCCCACCCCCATCCCGCTTTTTATGTTTATTTTTCCCCCGGGAAAACCGAAATTGCCGATTTTGGCAGGAGGAGGATTTCCAGCGGCCCTCGAGCCGGGAGGAGGCGCAGCAGCTGCTGGAGCTGGAGCGGCTGCGCGTGGAGCAGGCCATGGAGAGACAGCAGAGGGAGATGCTGGAGGACCAGCGGTGGCTCCAGCAGGAGGTCCAGAGCCTGGTCAGACACCCCCCAAAAAAAAATTCCCCCGAAAAATTTCCCCAAAAGTTCCCAAAAAATCCACCGGGAATTGGCCCCTCCTGGGATGGGATCTCGTCGTGGTTCCAATCCTGATGTTTTGCGGTTCCTCCAGGGTTCCTGGAGAGTCCCAGGATGGGTTGGGTGGGGAGGGACCTCAAGGATCACTGGTGGCTCCAGCAGGAGGTCCAGAGCCTGGTCAGACATCCCAAAAATTCCCCAAAATTCCCAAAAATACATCGGGAATTGGCCCCTCCTGGGATGGGATCTCACCATGGTTCCAATCCCGATGGTTCGCGGTTCCTCCAGGGTTCCTGAACAATTGGGTGGGGAGGGACCTTAAAGGAGATGCTGGAGGACCAGCGGTGGCTCCAGCAGGAGGTCCAGAGCCTGGTCAGACACCCCAAAAAAAAATTCCCCCGAAAAATTTCCCCAAAAGTTCCCAAAAAATCCACCGGGAATTGGCCCCTCCTGGGATGGGATCTCATCGTGGTTCCAATCCCGATGGTTCGCGGTTCCTCCAGGGTTCCTGGAGAGTCCCAAGATGGGTTGGGTGGGGAGGGACCTCAAGGATCACTGGTGACTCCAGCAGGAGGTCCAGAGCCTGGTCAGACACCCCAAAAATTCCCAAAAATTCCCCAAAATTCCCAAAAATACATCGGGAATTGGCCCCTCCTGGGATGGGATCTCACCATGGTTCCAATCCCGATGGTTCGCGGTTCCTTGAGGGTTCCTGAACAATTGGGTGGGGAGGGACCTCAAAGGAGATGCTGGAGGACCAGCGGTGGCTCCAGCAGGAGGTCCAGAGCCTGGTCAGACACCCCCAAAAAAAAATTCCCAAAAATTCCCAAAAATTCCCCAAAATTCCCCAAAATTCCCAAAAATTCATTGGGAATTGGCCCCTCCTGGGATGGGATCTCACCATGGTTCCAATCCTGATGGCTCGCGGTCCCTGGAGAATCCCAGCATGGTTTGGGATGGGATCCATGGACCTTCAATCCCATCCCGTTCCAATCCCACCATCCCAGGGACTCTCTGGGAATTCCAGCCCAGCCAGGAATTCCTTCCTGGGATTGGGATTGGGATTGGGGTGGATCCTGAGCTCTGGGGACGTTCCTGATCCCTGGGATTGGGATTGGGATGGATCCTGAGCCTGAGATTGGGTTTGAGATGGGTCCTGAGCCTTTGGGGTGGATCCAGAGCCTGGGATTGGGTTTAGGATGGATTTGGAACCTTGGGAATGGTCCTGAGCCTTTGGGATTGGGTTTGGGATGGATGCCGAGTTCTGGGATGTTCTGAGCCCTGGGTCAGGTTTGGGATGGATCCTGAGCCTGGATTTGGTCTGGGATGGATCCTCAGCCTGGGATTGGGGTTGGATTGAGGTTGGGATGGGTCCTGAGCCTTTGGGATGGGTCCTGAGTCTGGGATTTGGTTTGGGATGGATTTGGAACCTTGGGAATGGTCCTGAGCCTTTGGGATTGGGTTGGGGATGGATCCAGAGCCTGGGATTGGGTTTGGGATGGACTCTGAGCCTGGGATTAGGTTTGGATTGGGTTTGGGATGGATCCTGAGCCTTTGGGGTGGATCCTGAGTTTGAGATTGCGTTTGGGATCGATCCTGAGCTCTGGGATTGGGTTTGGGATGGGTTTGGAACCTTGGGAATGGTCCTGAGCCTGGGATTGGGTTTGGGATGGATCCTGACCCGTTGCGGTGGATCCTGAGCTCTGAAATTAGGATGGGGATGGATCCTGAGCCTTTGGGGTGGATCCTGAGCCTGGCATTGGGTTTGGGATGGATTTGGAACCTTGGGAATGGTCCTGAGCCTGGCATTGGGTTTGGGGTGGATGCCGAGTTCTGGGGATGTTCTGAGCCCTGGGTCAGGTTTGGGATGGATCCTGAGCCTGGATTTGGTCTGGGATGGACTCTGAGCCTGGGATTGGGGTTGGATTGAGTTTGGGATGGGTCCTGAGCCTTTGGGATGGGTCCTGAGTCTGGGATTTGGTTTGGGATGGATTTGGAACCTTGGGAATGGTCCTGAGCCTGGGATTGGGTTGGGGATGGACTCTGAGCCTTTGGGATTGGGTTTGGGATGGACTCTGAGCCTGGGATTAGGTTTGGATTGGGTCTGGGATGGGTCCTGAGCCTTTGGGGTGGATCCAGAGCCTGGGATTTGGTTTAGGATGGATTTGGAACCTTGGGAATGGTCCTGAGCCTTTGGGATTGGGTTTGGGATGGATGCCGAGTTCTGGGGATGTTCTGAGCCCTGGGTCAGGTTTGGGATGGATCCTGAGCCTGGATTTGGTCTGGGATGGATCCTCAGCCTGGGATTGGGATTGGATTGAGTTTGGGATGGGTCCTGAGCCGGGGATTTGGTTTGGGATGGATCCTGAGCCTTTGGGGTGGATCCTGAGTTTGAGATTGCGTTTGGGATCGATCCTGAGCTCTGGGATTGGGTTTGGGATGGGTTTGGAACCTTGGGAATGGTCCTGAGCCTGCGATTGGGTTTGGGATGGATCCTGACCCTTTGCGGTGGATCCTGAGCTCTGAAATTAGGATGGGGATGGATCCTGAGCCTTTGGGGTGGATCCTGAGCCTGGGATTGGGTTTGGGATGGATTTGGAACCTTGGGGTGGATCCTGAACCTTTGGGATTGGGTTTGGGATGGATTTGGAACCTTGGGATGGATCTGGAACCTTGGGAATGGTCCTGAGCTCTGGGATTGGGTTTGGGATGGACTCTGAGCCTGGGATTAGGTTTGGATTGGGTCTGGGATGGGTCCTGAGCCTTTGGGGTGGATCCTAAACCTGGGATTTGGTTTAGGATGGATCTGGAACCTTGGGAATGGTCCTGAGCCTGGGATTGGGTTTGGGATGGACTCTGAGCCTGGGATTAGGTTTGGATTGGGTTTGAGATGGATCCAGAGCCTGGGATTGGGTTTGGGATGGATGCCGAGTTCTGGGGATGTTCTGAGCCCTGGGTCAGGTTTGGGATGGATCCTGAGCCTGGATTTGGTCTGGGATGGACTCTGAGCCTGGGATTGGGGTTGGATTGAGTTTGGGATGGGTCCTGAGCCTTTGGGATGGGTCCTGAGTCTGGGATTTGGTTTGGGATGGATTTGGAACCTTGGGAATGGTCCTGAGCCTTTGGGATTGGGTTGGGGATGGATCCAGAGCCTGGCATTGGGTTTGGGATGGACTCTGAGCCTGGGATTAGGTTTGGATTGGGTTTGGGATGGGTCCTGAGCCTTTGGGGTGGATCCTGAGCCTGGGATTGGGTTTGGGATGAGTTTGGAACCTTGGGAATTGTCCTGAGCCTGGCATTGGGATGGATTCCGAGCCTTTGGGATGGATCCTGAGCTTTCCTTCCCAAATCCCACCACCCCAAACTCCCCTTTCCCAGGAATCCCCTCCATTCCCAGCCTGCCATTGGATCCACCCCCATCCCGACTCCTCCTTGAGAAGGAATTTCGGGATCCAGGGGCTCCACAATCCAAAGAAATATTTGGAATTTTGGGCCACTTTAAAGCATTTTCAGTTCCACTTTATTATCATTATTTTTAATATTTTGAATAAGAGATTTTCCCACATTTTTTCCCATTTTCCCCCATTTTCCACAATTTTTCCCCAATTTTCCCCAATTTTTCCCCAAACTTTCCCACACTTTTCCCGATTTTCCCCCACCTCACACCATCTTTTTCCCATTTTTCCAGGATCCCAAGGTGTTCCTGAACAACAACATTCCGCCGGTGAGTAATCCCTGGAAAATCCCTGGAAGATCCCAAATTTTTGGGGCATTTTTTGGGAATATCTGAAATATCCCTTTCCAATCAATATTCATTGATTTATTCATTTATTTGGGAAAATTATCCAGAAAATGGGAAATCCCAAGAAAATCGGATCCCAGGATCCTTCCCAACATTCCAGCAGGAATTTCCTCCCTTTATCCCAAATTTTGGGGCTCCTCCTCCCTCCATCCCAAATTCTGGGGCTTTTCCTCCCATTATCCCAAATTTTGGGGCATTCCTTCCTTCTATCCCAAATTTTGGGGCTCCTCCTCCCTCCATCCCAAATTTTGTGGAATTTCCTCCCTTTTTCCCAAATTTTGGGGCATTTCCACTCTCCACCCCAAATTTTGGGGCATTTCCACTCTCCACCCCAAATTTTGGGACATTTTCTTCCTCCACCCCAAATTTTGGGGCATTTCCTTTCTCCACCCCAAATTTTGGGGCTCCTCCTCCCTCCATCCCAAATTTTGGGGCATTTTCTCCCTTTATCCCAAATTTTGTGGCTCCTCCTCCCTGCATCCAAAATTTTGGGGTGTTTCCTCCCTCCATCCCAAATTTTGTGGAATTTCCCCCCATTTTCCCAAATTTTTGGGCGTTTCCTCCCTCCATCCCAAATTTTGGGGCTCCTCCTCCCTCCATCCCAAATTTTGTGGCGTTTTCTCCCTCCATCCCAAATTTTGGGGCGTTTCCTCCCTCCATCCCAAATTTTGGGGCTCCTCCTCCCTCCATCCCAAATTTTGGGGTTTCTAATTCCCGATTTTTTCCCCCTTTCAGCTCCTCCCGGAGAAGGAGACGGATTACAGTGAGTTCCTCCCGATTCCCACCCGGAATTTTCCTGGGGAATGTTTTCCCCAATGAGCAAAATTCCCATTTTTCCCGAAGCTGGAAAATTTTGGGATTGGGATCCCGGGCTTTCGTGGCATTCCCGCGTTTTTCCCGGAATTTTCCGGAATGATTTTCCCTCCTTTTTCCCAGCGCAATTCACGGGGCCGCCCCAGAAGCCTCCGAGACTCGGGGCTCAGGTAAGACCCGGCATGGATCCGGATCGGGATCGGGGCTGGGATCGGGATCCCACCGGGAAATCCCCAAAAAATTCCAGGATGGTTTGGGTGGGAAGGGACCTTCAGGATCATTCCAGGGAAATCACCTCCCGTGATCCCAGGGTGATCCAACTTTTCCTTGGACATTCCCAGGGATTTTCTGGATCCAGGAATTCCTTCCCAAGATCCCAAAATCTCAAAATCCCCAAATCCCCAAATCCCGACGCTCTGGCCATGGTGGGAGCCACTCCCTGTGCTGCCATTCCAGGCCCTTTCCCAAATCCCTCCGGGTTGGATCCATCCCCATCCCGACTCCTCCTTGAGAGGGAATCTCGGGATTCAGGAAATTCCCCGGGAATTTGGGGCTCCAGGAAGGGTCTCCCTTCCCTTTTCCATCCCCGAATCCCATAAAAATCCCTCGGGATGGATCCTGAGTGTCCTTGATCCCGGAATGGTTTGGGATGGGATCCATGGACCTCCAACCCCACCCCATTCCATGGGCACGGAATTCCAGGTTCCCCCGATCCCCATCCCAACCTTTCCCAGGGATGGCACCACCATAAACGCTGTGGACAGATGTTGATTTTTCCCATTTTTCCTGGAATTCCTGATCCCGTTACCCCTGTTACTGTGGAATTTCTGATCCCATTTACCCTGTTATCCCGGAATTCCCAATCCCGTTATCCCCGTTATCCCTGTTATCCTGGGATTCCCGATCCTGTTATCCCTGTTATCCTGGGATTCCCGATCCTGTTATCCTGGAATTCCTGATCCCTGTTATCCTCGTTATCCCAGAATTCCTGATCTCGTCATCCCTGTTATCCCCGTTGTCCCGATCCTGTTATCCCATTTTTCCCGGGATTCCCGACCCCGTCATCCCTGTTATCCCGGAATTCCTGATCCCGTTATCCCCGTTATCCCCGTTATCCCCGTTATTCCTGTTATCCTGGTTTTTTCCCGCTCCAGCCCATGCAGGCGGCGCCGACGGCGCGTCTGCGCCGCTCGGAGGACGCGGCGTACGGCGGCGTCACGGAGTTCCCGATCCCATTATCCCCGTTATCCTGGAATTCCCGACCCCGTTATCCCCGCTATCCCAACATTCCCGCTATCCCCGTTATCCCGGCATTCCCGTTACCCCAGTTTTTCCTGGTTTTATCCCGCTCCAGCCCATCCAGGCGGCGCCCACGGCGCGTCTGCACCGCTCGGAGGACGCGGCGTGCGGCGGCGCCACGGAATTCCTGATCCCGTTATCCCCGCTATCCCAACATTCCTGTTATCCCCGTTATCCCGGCGTTCCCGTTACCCCGGTTTCTCCCATTTTTTTCTCCCCCCAGCCCATCCAGGCGGCGCCGACGGCGCGTCTGCACAGCTCGGAGGACGCGGCGTGCGGCGGCGCCACGGAATTCCTGATCCCGTTATCCCAGTTACCCTGGAATTCCTGACCCCGTTATCCCCGTTATCCCAACATTCCCGTTATCCCGGCATTCCCGTTACCCCGGTTTTTCCCGTTTTTTTCTCCCACCAGCCCATCCAGGCGGCGCCGACGGCGCGTCTGGACCGCTCGCGGGACGCGGCGTGCGGCGGCGTCACGGAATTCCTGATCCCGTTATCCCCGTTATCCCCGCTATCCCAACATTCCTGTTATCCCCGTTATCCCGGCGTTCCCGTTACCCCGGTTTCTCCCATTTTTTTCTCCCCCCAGCCCATCCAGGCAGCGCCCACGGCGCATCTGCACTGCTCAGAGGACGCGGCGTGCGGCGGCGTCACGGAATTCCTGATCCCATTATCCCCGTTATCCTGGAATTCCTGACCCCGTTATCCCCGCTATCCCAACATTCCTGTTATCCCCATTATCCCGGCGTTCCCGTTACCCCAGTTTTTCCTGGTTTTTTCTCCCACCAGCCCATGCAGGCGGTGCCCACGGCGCGTCTGCACTGCTCAGAGGACGCGGCGTGCGGCGGCGTCACGGAATTCCTGATCCCGTTATCCCCGTTATCCTGGAATTCCTGACCCCGTTATCCCCGCTATCCCAACATTCCTGTTATCCCCATTATCCCGGCGTTCCCGTTACCCCGGTTTTTCCTGGTTTTTTCTCCCACCAGCCCATGCAGGCGGTGCCCACGGCGCGTCTGCACTGCTCAGAGGACGCGGCGTGCGGCGGCGTCACGGAATTCCTGATCCCGTTATCCCCGTTATCCTGGAATTCCTGACCCCGTTATCCCCGCTATCCCAACATTCCTGTTATCCCCATTATCCCGGCGTTCCCGTTACCCCGTTTTTTCCCGTTTTTTTCTCCCCCCAGCCCATGCAGGCGGCGCCGACGGCGCGTCTGGACCGCTCGCGGGACGCGGTGTACGGCGGCGTGACGGAGCTGGTGCGCGCCGTGCTGCAGCTCAAGGACGACGTCGCCCGCGCGCCGCCCGACGGACACGTCCTGGCCGTCAAGGTGGGCCGCAATTCCCACCGGGAGGTTCCCACCGGGAGATTCCCGGAATCCCAGGTTGCTCCAAGCCCCATCCCCGAGTTCCATAAAAAAACCCTCGGGATGGATCCTGAGCGTCCTTGACCCCAGAAAATCCCGGGATGGTTTGGGATGGGATCCATGGACCTTCAATCCCATCCCAGGGACACTTCCCACCATCCCAGGGTGATCCAAATCCACCCCGGGACACTGCCAGGGATTCTCTGGGAATTCTCTGGGAATTGGGGACTCCAGGAAGGGTCTCCCGTCCCTTTTCCATCCCCGAATTCCACAAAAATCCCTCGGGATGGATCCTGAGCGTCCTTGATCCCAGAAAATCCTGGGATGGTTTGGGATGGGATCCATGGACCTTCAATCCCATTTCCCACCATCCCAGGGTGCTCCAAATCCACCCCTGGACGCTCCCAGGGATTCTCTGGGAATTCCAGCCCAGCCAGGAATTCCCTTCGCAAGATCCCACGGGATGGAACCTCCAACCCCACCCCATTCCATGGGCACGGAATTCCAGGTTCCTCCAATCCCCATCCCAACCTTTCCCAGGGATGGCACCACCACAACCCCTGTGGACAGATGTTGATTTTTCCCATTTTTCCTGGAATTCCTGATCCCGTTATCCCTGTCACCTTGGAATTCCTGATCCCATCATCCCTGTTATCCTGGAATTCCCGATCCCATTATCCCTGTTTTCCCAGAATTCCTGATCCCGTTATCCCAGAATTCCTGATCCCGTTATCCCAGAATTCCCGATCCCGTTATCCCTGTTTTCCCTGTTTTCCCAGAATTCCTGATCCCGTTTTCCCTGTTTTCCCTGAATTCCTGATCCCGTTATCCCAGAATTCCTGATCCCGTTATCCTTGTTATCCCTGTTTTCCCTGTTTTCCCTGAATTCCTGGTCCCGTTTTCCCAGAATTCCTGATCCCGTTATCCCTGTTTTCCCTGTTATCTCTGTTATCCCGGAATTCCGTGGGAGAAGGAGGTGGCAATCCGGCTCCCGATTGGTTCCCGTTGTTTTGGGAAGGGGGTGTGGCCAGGGGAGGAGGGGATTCCCCAATTTCTGGTTGGTCCGTTGGGTTCTTGGATCCATGGTGGGATCTCCAACATTCCCCGTTCCTCTGGTGGGGCTTTGGATCCATGGTGGGAGCGATTCCCAAATTCCCAACTTCTCCGTTGGGTCCTTGGATCCATGGTGGGAGAGTCTCCAACATTTCCTGCTTCTTCCCTGGATCTTTTCAATGGTGGGATCGATTCCCACATTCCCAGATCCTCCTTGGGATCCTTGAACCAATTCCCAGCTTCTTCCTTGGCTTCTTGGATCATTGGTGGGAGAGGGTCCAACACTTCCAGCTCCTCCCTTGGATCCATGGTGGGAGTGATTCCCACATTCCCAGCTCCTCCACTGGATCCTTGGATCCGTGGTGGGATCTCCAACATTCCCAGCTCGTCATTGGGATCCTTGGATTCGTGGTGGGATCTCCAACATTCCCAGCTCCTCAATTGGATCCTTGGATCCATGGTGGGAGCGATTCCCACATTCCCAGCTCTTCCACTGGATCCTTGGATCCATGGTGGGATCTCCAACATTCCCAGCTCGTCATTGGGATCCTTGGATCCGTGGTGGGATCTCCAACATTCCCAGCTCGTCCTTGGGATCCTTGGATCCATGGTGGGATCTCCAACATTCCCAGCTCCGCCATTGGATCCTTGGATCCATGGTGGGATCTCCAACATTCCCAGCTCCGCCATTGGATCCTTGGATCCACGGTGGGATCTCCAACATTCCCCGTTCCTCTGGTGGGGCTTTGGATCCATGGTGGGAGCGATTCCCAAATTCCCAACTTCTCCGTTGGGTCCTTGGATCCATGGTGGGAGAGTCTCCAACATTTCCTGCTTCTTCCCTGGATCTTTTCAATGGTGGGACCGATTCCCACATTCCCAGCTCCTCCCTTGGAGCAATGGTGGAGTCTCCAGCATTCCCTGTTCCTCCATCGGCTCCTGGGATCAATGGTGGGACCCAGCTCCTCCGTGGGACCCTTGGATCCATGGTGGGAGCAATGCCAGCTCCTCCCTTGGATCCTTGGCATCCATGGTGGGATCTCCAACATTCCCTGTTCTTCCCTTGGATCCTTGGCATCCATGGTGGCAGAGTCTCCAACATTTCCCACCTTGGATCCCTGGTGGGACCAACTCCAACATTCCCAGCTCCTCCCACGATCCTTGGATCCATGGTGGGAGCGGTCCCAGCATTCCCAGCTCCTCCCACGGATCAATGGTGGAATCTCCAACATTCCCTGTTGTTCCCTTGGATCCCTGGTGGGACCAACTCCAACATTCCCAGCTCCTCCCACGATCCTTGGATCAATGGTGGAATCTCCAACATTCCCAGCTCCTCCCATGATCCTTGGATCCCTGGTGGGACCAACTCCAACATTCCCAGCTCCTCCCATGATCCTTGGATCCATGGTGGCAGCGGTTCCCACATTCCCAGCTCCACCTTGGGATCCTTCAACCAATTCCCAGCTCCTCCCACGATCCTTGGATCAATGGTGGAATCTCCAACATTCCCAGCTCCTCCATTGGCTCCTTGGATCAATGGTGGGAGAGTCTCCAACATTCCCAGCTCCTCTGTTGGGTCTCTGGATCCACGGTGGCACCAATTCCCACATTCCCAGCTCCTCCATTGGCTCCTTGGACCAATGGTGGAGTCTCCAACATTGCCTGTTCTTCCCTTGGATCCTTGGATCCACGGTGGGAGCCATTCCCACATTCCCAGCTCCTCCCATGATCCTTGGGTCAGTGGTGGAATCTCCAACATTCCCTGCTCCTCTGTCTTTGAATCAACGGTGGGAGCAACCCCAGCATTCCCAGCTCCTCACATGGATCCTTGGATCCATGGTGGGAGAGTCTCCAGCAATTCCAGCTCCTTCCTTGGATCCATGGTGGGACCAATTCCCACATTCCCAGCTCCACCATTGGATCCCTGGATCCATGGTGGGATCTCCAACATTCCCAGCTCCTCACTGGATCCTTGGATCCATGGTGGGATCTCCAACATTCCCAGCTCCACCATGAGATCCTTGGATCCACGGTGGGATCTCCAACATTCCCAGCTCCTAAATTGGATCCTTGGATCCATGGTGGGATCTCCAACATTCCCAGCTCCTCAATTGGATCCTTGGATCCATGGTGGGATCTCCAACATTCCCAGCTCCACCATTGGATCCCTGGATCCATGGTGGGATCTCCAACATTCCCAGCTCCTCCACTGGATCCTTGGATCCACGGTGGGATCTCCAACATTCCCAGCTCCACCATTGGATCCCTGGATCCATGGTGGGATCTCCAACATTCCCAGCTCCTCCACTGGATCCTTGGATCCATGGTGGGATCTCCAACATTCCCAGCTCCACCATGAGATCCTTGGATCCACGGTGGGATCTCCAACATTCCCAGCTCCGCCATTGGATCCTTGGATCCATGGTGGGATCTCCAACATTCCCAGCTCCTCCACTGGATCCTTGGATCCATGGTGGGATCTCCAACATTCCCAGCTCCACCATGAGATCCTTGGATCCACGGTGGGATCTCCAACATTCCCAGCTCCTCAATTGGATCCTTGGATCCACGGTGGGATCTCCAACATTCCCAGCTCCACCATGAGATCCTTGGATCAATGGTGGGATCTCCAACATTCCCAGTTCCTCACTGGATCCTTGGATCCATGGTGGGATCTCCAACATTCCCAGCTCCACCATGAGATCCTTGGATCCACGGTGGGATCTCCAACATTCCCAGCTCCACCATGAGATCCTTGGATCAATGGTGGGATCTCCAACATTCCCAGTTCCTCACTGGATCCTTGGATCCATGGTGGGATCTCCAACATTCCCAGCTCCACCATGAGATCCTTGGATCCACGGTGGGATCTCCAACATTCCCAGCTCCTCCATTGGATCCTTGGATCCACGGTGGGATCTCCAACATTCCCAGCTCCTCCATTGGATCCTTGGATCCACGGTGGGAACAATTCCCACACTCCCACCTCCATCTTGGATCCTTGGATCAATGATGGAATCTCCAACACTTCCATCTCCTCCCTGAGATCCTTGGATGCATGGTGGGACCAATTCCCACGTTCTCGGACCCTCCTTGGGATCCTTGAACCAATTCCCAGCTCCTTCCTTGGACCTTGGGATCAGTAGTGCGACCAAGTCCCATATTCCCAGGTGATCCGTTGGGTCCTTGGATCCATGGTGCGATCTCCAACATTCCCACATTTCCAGCTCCACCTTGGGATCCTTGGATCCATGGTGGGATCTCCAACATTCCTGTTCTTCTCCTTGAGATCCTTGGATCCAAGGTGGGACCAATTCCCACGTTCCCAGCTCCTCCTTGGGACCCTTGGATCCAAGGTGGGACCAATTCCCACGTTCCTTGCTCTTCTTTGGGATCCCTGAACCAATTCCCAGCTGCTCCCTTTGGTTCCTTGGATCAACGGTGGCATCTCCAACCCTTCCAGCTCCTTCCATGGATTTTGGGGTCAATGGAATCTCCAACATTCCTGTTCTTCTCCTTGAGATCCTCGGATCCACGGTGGGACCAACTCCCACATTCCTAACTCCTCCCATGGATCCATGGTGGAGTCTCCAACATTCCCTGTTGTTCCCTTGGATCTTTGGATCAGCGGTGGGATCTCCAACATTCCCAGCTCCTCGTTGGGATCCTTGGATCCGTGGTGGGACCAAATTCCCACGTTCCTTGCTCTTCTTTGGGATCCCTGAAGCAATTCCCAGCTCCTCCCTTGTATCCTTGGATCAGTGGTGGGATCTCCAACATTCCCCGCTGTTCCCTTGGATCCATGGTGGGACCCATCCCCACGTTCCCACCTCCCCCTTGTCTCCATGGTTGGAGACTCTCCCACTCCTGGTTCCACCCCTGGGATCCATCCCTGGGATCCATCCTGGTGGGATCCGTCCCATCCTGGTGAGACCCATCCCATCCTGGTGGGATCCATCCCTGGTGGGACCAATCCATCCCATCCTGGTGGGACCCATCCTGGTGGGATCTGTCCCATCCTGGTGGGACCCATCCCATCTCATCCTGGTGGGACCCATCCCATCCCTGGTGGGACCCATCCATCCCATCCTGGTGGGACCCATCCATCCCATCCTGGTGGGATCCATCCCTGGTGGGACCCATCCCATCCTGGTGGGCTCCATCCCTGGTGGGATCCATCCATCCCATCCCGGTGGGACCCATCCATCCCATCCTGGTGAGACCCATCCCATCCTGGTGGGACCCATCCATCCCATCCTGGTGAGACCCATCCCATCCTGGTGGGATCCATCCATCCCATCCTGGTGGGATCCATCCCATCCTGGTGGGATCCATCCCTGGTGGGATCCATCCCATCCCATCCTGGTGGGACCCATCCATCCCATCCTGGTGGGCTCCATCCATCCCATCCTGGTGGGATCCATCCCTGGTGGGATCCATCCATCCCATCCTGGTGGGACCCATCCATCCCATCCTGGTGGGCTCCATCCATCCCATCCTGGTGGGATCCATCCCTGGTGGGATCCATCCATCCCATCCTGGTGGGACCCATCCATCCCATCCTGGTGGGCTCCATCCCATCCTGGTGGGACCCATCCATCCCATCCCATCCTGGTGGGCTCCATCCCTGGTGGGACCCATCCATCCCATCCTGGTGGGCTCCATCCCTGGTGGGATCCATCCCTGGTGGGACCCATCCATCCCATCCTGGTGGGACCCATCCATCCCATCCTGGTGGGACCCATCCTTCCCATCCTGGTGGGCTCCATCCCTGGTGGGACCCATCCATCCCATCCTGGTGGGATCCATCCCTGGTGGGATCTGTCCCATCCTGGTGGGATCCATCCCATCCTGGTGGGCTCCATCCCTGGTGGGACCCATCCATCCCATCCTGGTGGGACCCATCCATCCCATCCTGGTGAGACCCATCCATCCCATCCTGGTGGGACCCATCCATCCCATCCTGGTGGGACCCATCCCTGGTGGGATCTGTCCCATCCTGGTGGGATCCATCCCATCCTGGTGGGCTCCATCCCTGGTGGGACCCATCCATCCCATCCTGGTGAGACCCATCCGTCCCACCCTGGTGGGCTCCATCCCGACGTTCTCCCACCCCGCAGAACATCGGGCTGTCCCTGCGCAAGCTGATCGGCAGCGTGGACGCCGTCCTGCCCGAGCTGCCGCCCTCGTCCCGCGCCGAGGTACGGACACCGGCAACGGGGGGGACCTTCCCAAAAATCCCGCTCGCAACATTCCGGGAATTCTCTGGGAAAAAATCTGGGATTTCCTGGGGAAGTCGTGGAATTTTCTGGAAAAAATTTATGGAATTTTCTGGAAAAAAAATCTGGGATTTCCTGGGGAAATTCTGGCAATTTCTGGGAAAATGATGACATTTTCTGGGAAAATCCTCAAAATTTCTGGAAAAACTCTAAAAAATTTTCCGGGAAAATTCTGGGATTTCGTAGAAAAATTCCAGAATTTTCTCAGAAAATGACGGAAATTCCTGGGAAAGTTCTGGAATTTTCTGGTAAAATTCCAGAATTTTCTCAGAAAATGACAGAGATTCCTGGGAAAGTTCTGGAATTTTCTGGTAAAATTCCAGAATTTCCTGGAAAAATTGTGGATTTTCCTGAAAAATTCCAAAATTTCCCGGGACAATGATGGAATTTAGTTGGACAATTTCTGCAACTTCCCGGCAAAAAAGAAATCTGGATTTTTCCAGGAAAAGTCCATAATTTCATGGGGAAAATCCGTAATTTTCTGGAAAAATTCTGGTATTTCCTGGGAAAAATTCCAGAATTTTTTGAAAAAAAAGAAGTCTGGGTTTTTCTAGGAGAGTTCTGGAATTTTCTGGGAAAAAAAATCTGGAATTTCCTGAGAAAATGATGGAATTTCCTGAGAAAATTCAATAATTTCCTGGAAAACTGTAGAATTGTCTGGGAAAATTATGGAATCTTTGAAGGAAAATTTCATGGGAAAATTTCTGGTATTTTTTCAGAAAATTCCAATATTTCCTGGAAAAATGCTGGAATTTTTAGGGGAAATGATGGAATTTTCTTGAAAGCCCAGAACCTCCTTTGAAAAAAATCTGGAAATTTTTGGGGAAAAAAATCCAGAGTTTTCAGGAAAAAACCCCAGAATTTTCTAAAAAAAAAAAAATCGGGAATTTCCTGGAAAAAAACCTTGAATTTTCTGGGGGAAAATCTGTAATTTAAAAAAAAAATATTCTGAAATTTCCCTGGAATATTTTCCTGGGAAAATTTTGGATTTTTTTTGAAAAATTTTTTAATTTCCTGGGAAAATTCCATTATTCCCTCGAAGAATTTCCTGGAAAATTTCTTGGGGAAATTCTGGGGGTTTTTGGACAAATTTCCTGGAAAAATTCTGGGATTTTCTGGAGAAAAAAAAATTCAGATTTTCCTGGTAAAAATCCATAATTTTTTGGAAAAAAATCTGGAATTTCCTGGAAAAAATCCCACAATTTTGTGGAAAAATGCTGGAATTTTCTGGGGAAATGATGGAATTTTCTGGAAAAGTTATGGGAAAATCCCAGACTTTTCTGGGAAAAAAATCTGGAATTTCCTGGGAAAATGTCCTGGGAAAAAATCTGGGAATTTCTGGGGAGAAAAAAAATCCAGAATTTTCTGGGGAAAAAACCCTAGATTTTCCTGGGGAAAGTTCCAGAATTTTTCTGGAAATATTCTGACATTTCCTAAAAAAAAAAATCTTGACTTTTCTGGGGGAAAATCTGTAATTTTTTTTTTTTTAAAATTCTGACATTTTCCTGGGAAAATTCTGAAATTTCCGTGGAAAATTCTGGATTTTTTTTGAAAAATTTTTCAATTTCCTGGGAAAATCCCAGAATTTTGTGGAAAAATGCTGGAATTTTCTGGGGAAATGATGGAATTTTCCAGAAAAGTTATGGGAAAATCCCAGACTTTTCTGGGGAAAAAAAATCTGGAAACTTCTAGGGAGAAAAAAAATTCCAGAATTTTCTAGAAAAAACCCTAGATTTTTCCTGGGGAAATTCCAGAATTTTTCTGGAAAAATTCCAGCATTTCCTAAAAAAAAAAAATATCTTGAATTTTCTGGGGGAAAATATGTAAAATTTTTTTTTTAATTCTTACATTTTCCTGGGAAAATTTTGAAATTTCCGTGGAAAATTCTGGATTTTTTTTGAAAAATTTTTCAATTTCCTGGGAAAAATCCCAGAATTTTGTGGAAAAATGCTGGAATTTTCTGGGGAAATGATGGAATTTTTCAGAAAAGTTATGGGAAAATCCCAGACTTTTCTGGGAAAAAAATCTGGAAACTTCTAGGGAGAAAAAAAAATCCAGAATTTTCTAGAAAAAACCCAAGATTTTCCTGGGGAAATTCCAGAATTTTTCTGGAAAAATTCTGACATTTCCTAAAAAAAAAAAAAATCTTGAATTTTCTGGGGGAAAATATGTAAAAATTTTTTTTTTAATTCTGAAATTTTCCTGGGAAAATTCTGAAATTTCCGTGGAAAATTCTGGATTTTTTTGGAAAAATTTTTTAACTTCCTGGGAAAATCCCAGAATTTTGTGGAAAAATGCTGGAATTTTCTGGGGAAATGATGGAATTTTCCAGAAAAGTTATGGAAAAATCCCGGGATTTCCTGGAAAAAAAAAAAAATCTTGAATTTTCTTGGGGGGGGGAAAAATCCATAACTTTTTGGAAAAATTGGCTGGGAAAATCCTGTAATTCTCTGGGAAAATTTTCTGGAAAAACCATGGAATTTCGTGAGGAAAATTTGGCAATTCGCTGGGAAAAAAATTCCATTAAAATCCAAGAATCTTCTTGAAAAACGCCGTAGATTTACGGGGGAAATTCCGGAAAATTTCCGGGGGAAATATTCTGGATTTTCCCCGCCCAAAGGCCGGAACTTTCCGGAACCGTTGCAGATCGAGGGCACGCAGCGCGGGCTGAACAAGGAGCTGGCGGCGCTGATCGCGAAGCTGCGGCTGGCGCAGCAGAACCGCGGCTCCTCGCTGGGCGCCGAGTGCCGCCGGCAGATGCTCGCCGCCGCCCACGCCCTCGCCGTCGACGCCAAGAACCTCCTGGACGCCGTCGACCAGGCCCGGCTCCGCGCCAAACCCGACCCCGAGTGACCGGAGATCGGAAAGTTCCGGAAGCGGGAGGAAAACGCCGACTCTCGCCGTGGTTTATTCGTTTTTCTGCTCTTCGTCGTCTTCCCGCTCCTCCTCGTGTCTTGCCAAGCGTCGCTCTTTGGAGGATGGAGGGGTCTGGTGGGGTTCTCCTCGGAGAAACTGGAGGCTTTGGTGGGGGTTTTTAGTTGGGAAAATATGGAAGGTTTTGGGGTTTTCCTTGGAAAAAAAATGAGGATTTTTGGGTTTCCCCTTGAAAAAATGGAGGGTTTTGGTGTTTTCATTCGGAAAAGACGGAAGTTTTTTTGGGTTTTTATGTGGAGAGGTGGCGCCGATGGGGCAGACGCCAAGAACCTCCTGGGCGCCGTGGGCCAGGCCCGGCTCCGCGCCAAACCCGACCCCGAGTGACCGGAGATCGGAAAGTTCCGGAAGCGGGAGGAAAATGCCGATTCTCGCCGTGGTTTATTCGTTTTTCTGCTCTTCGTCGTCTTCCCGCTCCTCCTCGCGCTCTTCGTGTCTTGCCAAGCGTCGCTCTTTGGAGGATGGAGGCGTCTGGTGGGGTTCTCCTCGGAGAAACTGGAGGCTTTGGTGGGGGTTTTTAGTTGGGAAAAAATGGAAGGTTTTGGGGTTTTCCTTGGGAAAAAAATGTTTTGGGGTTTTATTTGGAAGACATGAGTTTTTTTGGGGGTTTCCCTTGGGGAAAAAGGGAGATTCCTTGGGAAAAAAGGGAGGTTTTGGAGTTGCTCCTTGAGCAAATGGAGGGTTTTGGGGTTTTCCTTGGGAAAAAAGGGAGGTTTTGGAGTTGCTCCTTGAGCAAATGGAGGGTTTTGGGGTTTTACTTGGAAAAAAAAAAAAGATTCCTTGAAAAAAGGGAGGTTTGGGGGTCTTTCCATGGAAAAAATGGAAGTTCTGGGGGGTTCTGAACGGCGACCGTGGACGCCAAGAACCTCCTGGACGCCGTGGGCCAGGCCCGGCTCCGCGCCAAACCCGACCCCGAGTGACCGAGGGGGCGGAAATCGGGATGGAAAGTTCCGGAAGCGGGAGGAAAACGCCGACTCTCGCCGTGGTTTATTCGTTTCCCCGCTCTTCTCCTTCTCCTTCTCCTTCCCGCCGTTCCTCCTCATCCTCGTGTCCTGTCACCGCGTCGCTCTTTGAAGGATGGAGGGGTCTGGTGGGGTTCTCCTCGGAGAAACTGGAGGCTTTGGAGAAATGGAAGTTTTTGGGCTTTTCCTTGGAGAAATTTGAGGCTTTTCCTTGGAAATAAAGAGCGGTTTTGGGGCGCTTTCCTCGGAAAAAACGTTTTGGGGTTTTCCTCGGACACAAAGGGGAGGTTTTGGGTCTTTTCCTCGGAGAAAATGAGGGGGTTTTGGGGTTCCCCTTGGAAAAACGAGAAGTTTTGGGGGAAAAAAAAATGGGAGGTTTTGGGGGATTATGTGGACAAAAACTGAAGTTGTTGGGTTTTTATTTGGGGAAAAAAAAAACAAATGAGGGTTTTGGGGTTTTGCATGGGAAAAAAATGTTTTGGGGTTTTATCTGGAAGACATGAGTTTTTTTGGGGGGTTTTCCTTGGGAAAAAAGGGAGATTCCTTGGGAAAAAATGGAAGTTTTTGGGGTTTTCCTTGGAGAAATTTGAGGCTTTTCCTTGGAAACAATGAGGGGTTTTGGGGCGCTTTCCTCGGAAAAAACGTTTTGGGGTTTTCCTCGGACACAAAGGGGAGGTTTTGGGTCTTTTCCTCGGAGAAAATCTTTTCCTTTGGGGTTTTCCTTGGAGAAATGAGAAGTTTTTTGGGGAAAAAAGGGAGGTTTTGGGGGATTATGTGGACAAAAACTGAAGTTGTTGGGTTTTTATTTGGGGAAAAAAAAAACCAAATGAGGGTTTTGGGGTTTTGCATGGGAAAAAAATGTTTTGGGGTTTTATCTGGAAGACATGAGTTTTTTTGGGGGGTTTTCCTTGGGAAAAAAGGGAGATTCCTTGGGAAAAAATGGAAGTTTTTGGGGTTTTCCTTGGAAAAATTTGAGGCTTTTCCTTGGAAACAATGAGGGGTTTTGGGGCGGTTTCCTCGGAAAAAACGTTTTGGGGTTTTCCTCGGACACAAAGGGGAGGTTTTGGGTCTTTTCCTCGGAGAAAATCTTTTCCTTTGGGGTTTTCCTTGGAGAAATGAGAATTTTTTGGGGAAAAAAGGGAGGTTTTGGGGGATTATGTGGACAAAACTGAAGTTGTTGGGTTTTTATTTGGGGAAAAAAAAACAAATGAGGGTTTTGGGGTTTTGCATGGGAAAAATGTTTTGGGGTTTTATTTGGGAGAAATGAGTTTGAAGATGGGAGGGGTCTGGTGGGGGTTTCCTTGGAGAAATTGGAGGTTTTTGGAAAAAAAAGGGAGGTTTTGGGGTTTTTATTTGGGAAAAAAAATGGAAGTTTTTGGGTTTTTAATTGGGAAAAAAATGGAAGTTTTTGGGTTTCTAATTGGAAAAAAAATCGAAGTTTTGGGGGGTTTTGTTTGGGAAAAAAATGATGAGTTTTGGGGGTGGTTTTTTTTTGTGGGAAAAAAGGGGAGGTTTTGGGGGTTTTATTTGGGAAAAAATGGAAGTTTTTGGGTTTCTAATTGGAAAAAAAATGGAAGTTTTTGGGTTTCTAATTGGAAAAAAAATGGAAGTTTTTGGGTTTTTAATTGGAAAAAAAATGGAAGTTTTGGGGGTTTTATTTGGGAAAAAAATGGAAGTTTTTGGGTTTTTAATTGGAAAAAAAATGGAAGTTTTGGGGGTTTTATTTGGGAAAAAAATGGAAGTTTTTGGGTTTTTAATTGGGAAAAAAATCGAAGTTTTGGGGGGTTTTGTTTGGAAAAAAATGATGAGTTTTGGGGGTGGATTTTGTTGTGGAAAAAAAGGGGAGGTTTTGGGGGTGCTGGGCTGGTCCCACCTGGGGTTTTCCTTGGAAATAATGAAGTTTTGGGGGGTTTTAGTTGGGAAAAAATTGAAGTTTTTGGGGTTTTCCTTGGAAAAATTCGAGGGTTTTCCTTGGAAATCAAGAGGATTTTTGGGGTTTTTATTGGAAGAAATGGGGGGGTTTTGGGGCTTTCCTTGGAATAAAAGGAGGTTCCTTGAAAAAATGGGAAAAAAAAGGAAGTTTTTCGAAAAAAAGGGAAGTTTTGGGGGTTTTCCTTGGGAAAAAAAATGGAGGTTTGGGGGTTTTATTTGGAAAAATTTGAAGTTATTGGGTTCTTATCAAAAAAAAAAAAAAAAAAAAAAAAAAAAAAAAGAAAAAAAAGGGGGGAGGTTTTGGGGTTTTCCTTGGGGAAAAAACGGAAGATTTGGGGGGAAAAGGAGGTTTTGGGGGTTTTCCTTGGAAAAAATGAGGTTTTTTTGGGGTTTCCGTGGTAAAAAGGGAGGTTTTTGGAAGAAAAGGGAGGTTTTGGGGGTTTTATTTGAAAAAAAAAAAATGGAAGTTTTGGGGCTTTATTTGGAAAAATGGGAGGGTTTGGGGGTTTTATTTGAAAAAAAAATTGAAATTTTGGGGTTTTATTTGATAAAAAATGGAAATTTTGGGGTTTTATTTGATAAAAAATGGAAATTTTGGGGTTTTATGTGGAAAAATGGGAGGGTTTGGGGGTTTTATATGAAAAAAAATTTGAAATTTTGGGGTTTTATTTGGAAAAATGGGAGGGTTTGGGGTTTTTCCTTGGAAAAAAATGGAAATTTTGGGGTTTTATGTGGAAAAATGGGAGGGTTTGGGGGTTTTATTTGAAAAAAAAATGGAAATTTTGGGGTTTTATTTGGAAATAAGGAAAACCCATGGAAAAAAAGGAGGGTTTGGGGGTTTTACATGGAAAAAAGGAGGTTTGGGGGTTTTCTTTGGAAAAAACGAGGTTTTGGGGCTTTTATTCGGAAATAATGGAAGTTTTTGGGTTTTCATGTGGAATAAATGAGGTTTCGGGGTTTGGTTTGGAGAAAAAAAAAAAAAAAAAAGGAGGTTTTGGGGATTTCCTTGGGAAAAATGAGCTTCACTTGGGTTTCCCGCGGGAAGAAAAGGGGAAGTTTTGGGGGTTTCATCGTGAAATATGAAAGCTTTGGGGATTTCCTTGGGAAAAAGGAAATTTGGGGTTTTTTTCTCCTTGGAAAAGTTTTTGTTTTGTTGGGTTGGGAGGGATCCTTGGGGTCCACGTTGGGATGGGCACCTGGAGCGTGCGCGGGACCTTTTGGGTCGGAATCCCCAAAATTCGGCGTTTCATTTAAGCTTCATTTGGGTTTCCCGCGGGAAAAAAAAGGGGCAGTTTTGGGGGTTTCATCGTGACATATGAAAGCTTTGGGGATTTCCTTGGGAAAAAGGAAATTTGGGGGTTTTTTTCTCCTTGGAAAATCTTTTGTTTTGTTGGGTTGGGAGGGACGGGCACCTGGAGCGTGCGCGGAACCTTTTGGGTCGGAATCCCCAAAATTC
This sequence comes from Ammospiza caudacuta, assembly GCF_027887145.1. Lineage (NCBI taxonomy): Eukaryota > Metazoa > Chordata > Aves > Passeriformes > Passerellidae > Ammospiza > Ammospiza caudacuta. The sequence continues at coordinate 117,470,252 of NC_080595.1, read as the reverse complement.
GGCGTTTTCGCCGCTCCCTCGGATTTGATTTAACGGCGGCTTCCGGAACCTTCCGGAATTCGGGGTGGACGCCAACCTGGAGAACGTTGCCTCTTCCAGCTGAGCTGTTCCCAAACTTTGCGCTTCCGTTTTTCCCAAACTTTTGGGGGTTTTTGTTGTATTTTTGGGGTTTTGGTTTTGTTTTTTCCCCGGCTCAGATAAAACGTGCGCCGAATCCCGCCCCGGTCTGTCCTTCCTGCCGTTCCCACCGGGAATTTCCTTGGCAGCAGGAACGGGCTTGGGGATGTGCTCGGAGACCTCCGGGGGTGGGGGCCACGGAACGGCGCGGGGGATGGGATCACCACCTCCTGGGATCATGCGACCACCGGATTACGGGATCACGGGATCACGGGATTATTGGATTATGGGATTATGGGATCACGGGATTATGGGATTGTGGGGTTACGGGATTATGGGATTATGTGATTACGGGATCACGGGATTATGGGATCATGGGATCACGGGATTATGGGATTATGGGATCACGGGATTATGGGATCACGGGATTATGGGATTATGGGATTATGGGATTACGGGATCACGGGATTATGGGATTATGGGATTATGGGATCATGGGATCACGGGATTATGGGATCACGGGATTATGGGATTATGGGATCACGGGATTATGGTATTATGGGATTACGGGATCACGGGATTATGGGATTATGGGATCACGGGATTATGGGATCACGGGATTATGGGATTATGGGATCACGGGATTATGGGATTATGGGATCACGGGATTGTGGGATTACGGGATTATGGGATCACGGGATTATGGGATCACGAGATCATGGGATTATGGGATCACGGGATTATGGGATTACGGGATCACGGGATTATGGGATTACGGGATCACGGGATTATGGGATCACGAGATTATGGGATTATGGGATCACGGGATTATGGGATCACAGGATTACGGGATTATGGGATCATGGGATTATGGGATCATGGGATTACGGGATCACGGGATTATGGTATTACGGGATTATGGGATCACGGGATTATGGGATTATGGGAAAACGGGATTATGGGATCACAGGATTATGGGATCACGGGATTATGGGATCATGGGATTATGGGAAAACGGGATTATGGGATCACGGGATTATGGGGTTATGGGATCACGGGATCATGGGATCACGGGATTATGGGATCGTGTCCATGTCCCTTCTGCACGGGCCACCCACAGCATCTCCCACAACTTCCTGGGGTCCTGGGATCATGGGGTGGTGGGATGGTGGGATCACAGGACTACGGGATCATGGAATTACGGGATCACGGCATTATGGGATCATGGCATTATGGGATCGTGTCCATGCCCCCTCCGCAAGGACCACCCACAGCGTTGTCCGCTGTCCCACAACATCCTGGGATTGTTGGATGGTGGGATTATGGGATCTTGTCCATGTTCCTTCTGCACAGACCATCGAGCTCCTCTTCCCGTCCCACAGCTTCCTGGGATGGTGGGATCACAGCATGATGGGGTTTCAGGATGACGGGATCATGGGATTATGGGATCATGTCCATGTCCCTCCTGCAAGGACCACCCAAATCATGAGCCCACAGCTTCCTGGGATGGTGGGATCGTGTCCATGTCCCGTCTGCACAGACCATCGAGCTCCTCTTCCTGTCCCACAGCTTCCTGGGATGGTGGGATGGTGGGATGGTGGGATGGTGGGATGGTGGGATGGTGTCCATGTTCCTCCTGCACAGACCATCAGAACCCGTATTCCTGTCCCACAATTTCCTGGGATCGTGGGATTATGGGATCGTGTCCATGTTCCTTCTGCACAGACCATCGAGCTCCTCTTCCCGTCCCACAGCTTCCTGGGATGGTGGGATGGTGGGATGCTGGGATGCTGGGATGGTGGGATGCTGGGATGGTGGGATGGTGTCCATGTTCCTCCTGCACAGACCATCCGAACCCTTACTCCTGTCCCACAATTTCCTGGGATCGTGGGATTATGGGATCTTGTCCATGTCCCTTCTGCACAGACCATCGAGCTCCTCTTCCTGTCCCACAGCTTCCTGGGATGGTGGGATGGTGGGATCACAGCACGATGGGGTTTCAGGATGACGGGATCATGGGATCATGGGATCATGTCCATGTCCTGTCTGCAAGGACCACCCAAATCATGAGCCCTTTCCCACAGCTTCCTGGGATGGTGGGATGGTGGGATGGTGTCCATGTTCCTCCTGCACAGACCATCCGAACCCTTACTCCTGTCCCACAATTTCCTGGGATCGTGGGATTATGGGATCTTGTCCGTGTTCCTTCTGCATGGACAACCCCAAGTGTTATCCCCGTCCCAGATCTTCCTGGGATGGCAGCATGATGGGATCCTGGGACCGTTGGGTCCCGTCCATGTTCCTCCCGCACGGACCACCAGAACCCCCGTTCCTGTCCCACAACCTCCCGGGATTACGGGATCACGGGATGATGGGATTACGGGATGACGTCTGCGTCCCTTCTGCACGGACCACCCACAGCATCTCCCTCAGCTTCCTGGGAATGGTGGCATCGCAGGATTCTGGGATCGTGGGATGGTGGGACCGTGTCCGTGTCCCTCCTGCAGAGAGCAGCCACGGCATCCTCCCCGCCCCACAACTTCCTGGGAGCACAGGACCATGGGATCGCGGGACGATGAGATCTTCTCCGCATCGCTGCTGCACGGACCATCCACAGCCTTACTCCAATCCACGACCTCACGGGACCGTGGGATCACCGATTTATGGGACCATGTCCATGTCCCCTCTGCAGGGACCATCCACAGCCTTACTCCAATCCACGACCTCATGGGACCGTGGGATCACCGATTTATGGGACCATGTCCATGTCCCCTCTGCAGGGACCATCCACAGCCTTACTCCAATCCACGACCTCATGGGACCGTGGGATCACGGATTTATGGGACCATGTCCATGTCCCCTCTGCAGGGACCATCCACAGCCTTCTTCCAATCCACAACCTCACGGGACCGTGGGATCACGGATTTATGGGACCATGTCCACGTCCCCTCTGCAGGGACCATCCACAGCCTTATCCCTGTCCCACACCCTCCTGGGATGGTGGGATCATGGGATTATGGGACCATGTCCACGTCCCCTCTGCATGGACCATCTACAGCCTTCTTCCAATCCACGACCTCACGGGACCGTGGGATCGCGGGACGATGAGATCTTCTCCACATCGCTTCTGCATGGACCATCCAGAGCCTTGTTCCAATCCACGACCTCACGGGACCGTGGGATCGCGGATTTGTGGGACCACGTCCATGTCCCCTCTGCACGGACCATCCACAGCCTTATCCCTGTCCACACCCTCCTGGGATGGTGGGATGGTGGGATGGTGGGATTGTGGGATCGTGTCCACGTCCCTTCTGCAGGGACCATCCTCAGCATCTCCCACAACTTCCTGGGGTGGTTGGTGGGATCACGGGATCATGGCATTGTGGGATTTTAGGATCATGTCCATGTCCCTTCTGCAGGGACCATCCACAGCCTTATCCCTGTCCCACACCCTCCTGGGATGGTGGGATCATGGGATGGTGGGATTGTGGGATTTTAGGATCATGTCCATGTCCCTTCTGCAGGGACCATCCACAGCATCTCCCACAGCTTCCTGGGATCCTGGGACCATGGGATCAAGGGATGGTGGGATCACGGGATGGTGGGATCAAGGGATGGTGGGATCACGTCCATCTCCCACACCACCCATGGTCACCTCCACCCCTTCCTCCACCCTCCATCCCCACCGGAGATCTCCCACAGCTTCCACCTCCCCACCACCAGCCTCCAGCAGGACATGACCACCACTATTCCCACCACCATTCCCACCGCCATTCCCACCACCATTCCCACCACCATTCCCACCGCCATTCCCACCACCATTCCCACCATATTGCCACCATATTCCCACCACCATTCCTACCACCATTCCCACCACCATTCCTACCATATTCCCACCATTCCCACCACCATTCCCACCACCATTCCCACCACCATTCCCACCATATTCCCACCATTCCCACCACCATTCCCACCATTCTCACCATTCCCACCACCATTCCCACCACCATTCCCACCATTCCCACCACCATTCCCACCATATTCCCACCATATTCCCACCATCATTCCTACCACCATTCCCACCACCATTCTCACCATTCCCACCACCATTCCCACCACCATTCCCACCATCATTCCTACCACCATTCCCACCACCATTCCCACCATTCCCACCACCATTCCCAGCACCATTCCTACCATATTCCCACCATTCTCACCATTCCCACCACCATTCCCACCACCATTCCCACCATATTCCCACCATTCCCACCACCATTCCCACCACCATTCCCACCACCATTCCCACCATCATTCCCACCACCATTCCCACCACCATTCCCACCACCATTCCCACCATTCCCACCACCATTCCCAGCACCATTCCTACCATATTCCCACCATTCTCACCATTCCCACCACCATTCCCACCACCATTCCCACCACCATTCCCACCACCATTCCCACCACCATTCTTACCACCATTCCCACCATCATTCCCACCATCATTCCCACCACCATTCCCACCACCATTCCCACCACCATTCCCACCACCATTCCCACCACCATTCCCACCACCATTCCCACCACCATTCCCACCACCATTCCCACCATCATTCCCACCACCATTCCCACCACCATTCCCACCACCATTCCCACCACCATTCCCACCACCATTCCCACCACCATTCCCACCACCATTCCCACCACCATTCCCACCACCATTCCCAGCACCGTTCCCAGCACCGTTCCCACCACCCTAGATCATGCCGGCCAGGTACGGCGGCAGGAAGAGCCCCGCGGTGCCCAGCAGGCAGACCATGATGAACATCCACAGGAAGATGCGGTCGATCACCATGGCCACGTACTTCCAGTCCTCCTTCACCTGCCGGGGGGGAGGAGAACGGTGGTGGAACCTCCTGGAATTCCATCCCGGGGATCTCACGGGGGTCTGAAGACCACCCAGAACTTCCTGGGAGTCTCCTCGTGGTCAGGAGACACCACAGTTCATGGGAAATTTCTGGAATTCTCTGAGTTTTTCTTGTTGGAAAATTCTGGAATTTTCTGGGGTGGGACATGGAGGTGTCCATCTTGGACCATCTGGGGTTCTCCAAACCCACTTTGGGAAAAGCGGGAACGGGGTGGGAGAGGTCAGGAGACCACCCAGAGCTTCTGGGAGTCTCCTCGTGGTCAGGAGACACCACAGTTCATGGGAAATTCCGGAATTTTCTGAGTTTTTCTTGTTGGAAAATTCTGGAATTTTCTGAGGTGGGACATGGAGGTGTCCAGCTTGGACCATCTGGGGTTCTCCAAACCCGCTTTGGGAAAAGCAGGAACGGGGTGGGAGAGGTCAGGAGACCACCCAGAGCTTCTGGAAGTCTCCTCGTGGTGAGGGGACTCCACAGTTCATGGAAAATTCTGGAATTTTCTGAGGTGGGACATGGAGGTGTCCATCTTGGACCATCTGGGGTTCTCCAAACCCACTTTGGGAAAAGCGGGAATGGGGTGGGAGAGGTCAGGAGACCACCCAGAACTTCCTGGGAGTCTCCTCGTGGTCAGGAGACACCACAGTTCATGGGAAAATTCTGGAATTCTCTGAGTTTTTCTTGTTGGAAAATTCTGGAATTTTCTGAGGTGGGACATGGAGGTGTCCAGCTTGGAGCTGGGGTTCTCCAAACCCGCTTTGGGAAAAGCAGGAACGGGGTGGGAGAGGTCAGGAGACCACCCAGAGCTTCTGGGAATCTCCTCGTGGTGAGGGGACTCCACAACGCATGGAAAATTCTGGAATTTTCTGAGGTGGGACATGGAGGTGTCCATCTTGGACCTGGGGTTCTCCAAACCCACTTTGGGAAAAGCGGGAATGGGGCTGGCCAAGGGTGGGAGATGGATCATGGATCTTCTCCCTGGGTTTGGGCGCTTGGGAAGCAACCACGGATCCTGGAATTGTCCTCCTCGTTTCTGGGACCTCAGGAACCGACCGCAGCTCCCAGAACTTCCCATTCCAACTCCGGGACCTCCAGCCCCACCTGGGGATCCCAGAACTTCCCAATTTTGGGATCTCAAGAGCCAACCATGGATCCCAGAACCTCCCACTCCAGTTTTGGAGACCTGCAGCTCCACGTTCAGATCCCACATCTGCTCTGCCCAACGTCGGCATCTCCAGCCCCATCCACGCATCCCAGAACTTCTCCTCCCAAGTTTTAGGACCTCCAGCCCCATCCAGAGGATCCCAGAACTTTCCATTCCAATTCTGGGACTTCCAGCCCCCTCAGTGGATCCCAGAACTTCCCAATTTTGGCATCTCCAGCCCCATCTGTGGATCCCACAACTTCTCCTCCCACTTTCGGGACCTCCAGCCCCATCCACGCATCCCAGAACTTCTCCTCCCAAGTTTTAGGACCTCCAGCCCCATCCAGAGGATCCCAGAACTTTCCATTCCAATTCTGGGACCTCCAGCCACCTCAGTGGATCCCAGAACTTCCCAATTTTGGGATCTCCAGCCTCATCCACGCATCCCAGATCTTCCCGTTCCCAATTTTGGCATCTCCAGCCCCATCCGTGGATCCCACAACTTCTCCTCCCACTTTCGGGACCTCCAGCCCCATCCACGCGTCCCAGAACTTCCCTCCCCAATTCTGGGATCTCCAGGCACTTCCACAGATCCCAGATCTTCCCATTCCACTTTTGGGATCTCCAGCCCCACCCATGAATCCCAGAAGTTCCAAATGTTGGGATCTCCTGCCCCCATCCGCACATCCCAGAACTTCCCCTCCAAATTTTGGGATCCCAAGAACCAACCGTGGATCCCAGACCTTCCTTTGCCAGTTTCGGGACCTCCAACCCCATCCATGGATCCCAGATCTGCCCTTCCCAACTTTGGGATCTCCAGCCCCGTCCATGGATCTCAGAACTTCCCTTCCCAATTTTGGCATCTCCAGCCCCTTCCACGCACTCCAGAACTTCCCAATTTTTGGATCTCGGGAACCAACCACGGATCCCAGAACTTCCCACTCCATTTTTGGGATCTCCAGCCCCATCCACACATCCCAGAACTTCCCAATTCTGGGACCTCCAACCCCACCTGCAGATCCCAGAAATTTCAAATTTTGGGATCTCCAGCCCCATCCAAAGGTCCCAGAACTCCTCAATTTTGGGACCTCCAGCTCCATCCATGGGTTCCATTTTCGAGATCTCCAGCTCCACCCACACACCCCAGAACTTCCCATTCCCATTTCTGGGACCTGCAGCTCCATCCACAGATCCCAGATCCCAGAACTTCCTAATTTTGGCATCTCCAGCCCCATCCATGGATCCCAGAACTTCCCACTCCATTTTTGGGATCTCCAGCCCCATCCACACATCCCAGAAATACCCAATTCTGGGACCTCCAACCCCACCTGCAGATCCCAGAAATTTCAAATTTTGGGATCTCCAGCCCCATCCACGGATCCCAGAACTCCTCAATTTTTGGGATCTCCAGCTCCATCCGCAGATCCCAGAACTCCTCAATTTTGGGACCTCCAGCCCCATCCATGGGTTCCATTTTTGACATCTCCAGCTCCACCCACACACCCCAGAACTTCCCGTTCCCATTTCTGGGACCTGCAGCTCCATCCACAGATCCCAGATCCCAGAACTTCCCAATTTTGGCATCTGCAACCCCACCCATGGATCCCAGAACTTCCCACTCCAATTTTGGGATCTCCAGCCCCATCCGTGGATCCCAGATCTGCCCTTCCCAATTCTGGGACCTCCAACCCCATCCATGAATCCCAGAACTTCCCAATTTTGGGATCTCAGGAACCAATCACGGATCCCAGAACTTCCCATTCCACTTTTGGGTTCTCCAGCCCCATCCGTGGGTCCCCATTCTGGGACCTCCAGCCCCATCCACACATCCCAGAACTTCCCATTCCATTTTTGGGACCTCCAGCCCCATCCATGGACTCCAGAAGTTCCAAATTTTGGGACCTCCAGCCCCACCTGGGGATCCCAGAACTTCCCAATTTTTGGGATCTCCAGCCCCATCCACGGATCCCAGAAATTCCCAATTCTGGGACCTCCAACCCCACCTGCAGATCCCAGAAATTTCAAATTTTGGGATCTCCAGCCCCATCCACGGATCCCAGAACTCCTCAATTTTTGGGATCTCCAGCTCCATCCAAAGATTCCAGAACTCCTCAATTTTGGGACCTCCAGCCCCATCCATGGGTTCCATTTTCGAGATCTCCAGCTCCACCCACACACCCCAGAACTTCCCATTCCCATTTCTGGGACCTGCAGCTCCATCCACAGATCCCAGATCCCAGAACTTCCTAATTTTGGCATCTCCAACCCCATCCACGGATCCCAGAACTTCCCACTCCAATTTTGGGATCTCCAGCCCCATCCGTGGATCCCAGATCTGCCCTTCCCAATTCTGGGACCTCCAACCCCATCCATGAATCCCAGAACTTCCCAATTTTGGGATCTCAGGAACCAATCACGGATCCCAGAACTTCCCATTCCACTTTTGGGATCTCCAGCCCCATCCACGGATCCCAGAACTTCCCAATTCTGGGACCTCCAACCCCACCTGCAGATCCCAGAACTTCTCAATTTTGGATCTCCAGCCCCATCCAAAGGTCCCAGAACTCCTCAATTTTGGGACCTCCAGCCCCATCCATGGGTTCCATTTTTGAGATCTCCAGCTCCACCCACACACCCCAGAACTTCCCATTCCCATTTCTGGGACCTGCAGCTCCATCCACACATCCCAGATCTTCCCTTCCCCATTTTGGGACCTCCAGCCCCATCCACAGATCCCAGATCCCAGAACTCCCCGATTTTGGGATCTCAAGAACCATCCATGGATCCAAGAACTTCCCAGTTCTGGGACCTCCAGCCCCATCTACAGACCCCAGAACTTGCCCATTTTTGGGATCTCAGGACGCATCCATGGATCCCAGAAATTCCCATTTTTGGGACCTCCAGCCCCATCCACACATCCCAGAACTGCCCTTCCCAATTTTGGGATCTCCAGCCCCATCAACGGGTCCCGATTTTGGGATCTCCACCCCCATCCATGGACCCCAGAACTTCCCGTTCCATTTTTGGGACCTCCAGCCCCATCTGTGGGTTCCCAATTTTGGGGTCTCCAGCCCCGTCCATGGATCCTGATTTTGGAATCTCAAGAACCAACCACAGAGCCCAGAACTTCCCAGTTCTGGGATCTCCAGCCCCATCCGCACATCCCAGAACTTCCCAATTTTTGGGATCTCAAGAACCAACCACGGATCCCAGAACTTCCCATTCCAGTTTTGGGACCTCCGACCCCATCCATGGATCCCAGATCGGCCCTTCCCAATTTTGGCATCTCCAGCTCCATCCACGGATCTCAGAACTTCCCATTCCATTTTTGGGACCTCCAGCCCCATCTACACATCCCAGAACTTCCCAATTCTTGGGATCTCCAGCCCCATCTACACATCCCAGAACTTCCCAATTTTTGGCATCTCAAGAACCAACCATGGATCCCAGAACTTCCCAATCCAGTTTTGGGACCTCTGACCCCATCCATGGATCCCAGATCGGCCCTTCCCAATTCCGGCATCTCCAGCCCCACCCACGGATCTCAGAACTTCCCTTCTCAATTTTGGGATCTCCAGCACCATCCATGGGTTCCCCAACTTTGGGGTCTCCAGCCCCACCCACGGATCTCAGAACTTCCCTTCTCAATTTTGGGATCTCCAGCACCATCCATGGTTCCCCAGTTTTGGGGTCTCCAGCCCCACCCGCGGATCTCAGAACTTCCCTTCTCAATTTTGGGATCTCCAGCACCATCCATGGTTCCCCAATTTTGGGATCTCCAGCACCATCCGCAGATCCCAGAACTTCCCATTCCAGTTTTGGGTTCTCCAGCCCCATCCGTGGGTCCCCATTTTGGGGTCTCCAGCCCCACCCACGGATCTCAGAACTTCCCTTCTCAATTTTGGGATCTCCAGCACCATCCATGGTTCCCCAACTTTGGGGTCTCCAGCCCCATCCGCAGATCCCAGAACTTCCCATTCCAGTTTTGGGTTCTCCAGCCCCATCCGTGGGTCCCCAACTTTGGGGTCTCCAGCCCCACCCACGGATCTCAGAACTTCCCTTCTCAATTTTGGGATCTCCAGCACCATCCATGGTTCCCCAATTTTGGCATCTCCAGCTCCATCCACGGATCTCAGAACTTCCCTTCTCAATTTTGGGATCTCCAGCACCATCCATGGTTCCCCAACTTTGGGGTCTCCAGCCCCACCCACGGATCTCAGAACTTCCCTTCTCAATTTTGGGATCTCCAGCACCATCCATGGTTCCCCAACTTTGGGGTCTCCAGCCCCACCCACGGATCTCAGAACTTCCCTTCTCAATTTTGGGATCTCCAGCACCATCCGCAGATCCCAGAACTTCCCATTCCAGTTTTGGGTTCTCCAGCCCCATCCGTGGGTCCCCAACTTTGGGGTCTCCAGCCCCACCCACGGATCTCAGAACTTCCCTTCTCAATTTTGGGATCTCCAGCACCATCCATGGTTCCCCAATTTTGGGGTCTCCAGCTCCATCCGCAGATCCCAGAACTTCCCATTCCAGTTTTGGGTTCTCCAGCCCCATCCGTGGGTCCCCATTTTGGGGTCTCCAGCCCCACCCACGGATCTCAGAACTTCCCTTCTCAATTTTGGGATCTCCAGCACCATCCATGGGTTCCCCAACTTTGGGGTCTCCAGCCCCATCCGCAGATCCCAGAACTTCCCATTCCAGTTTTGGGTTCTCCAGCCCCATCCGTGGGTCCCCATTTTGGGGTCTCCAGCCCCACCCACGGATCTCAGAACTTCCCTTCTCAATTTTGGGATCTCCAGCACCATCCATGGGTTCCCCAACTTTGGGGTCTCCAGCCCCACCCACGGATCTCAGAACTTCCCTTCTCAATTTTGGGATCTCCAGCACCATCCATGGTTCCCCAACTTTGGGGTCTCCAGCCCCATCCGCGGATCCCAGAACTCCCCAACCGTGGTGTCTCCATCCCCTCGGCGTCTCCCAGAACTTCCCGAATTTCGGGACCTCCACCCCCGCGGTGTCCCCCCCGTGGCACTCACGGAGAAGTCGGCGTCCTCGGCCCGCAGGTGGTCGGCGATGTACTGCACCCCCTCCAGAGCCTTCATCATCCCGGGCGACAGCGCCGGAGCCCGCCCCGAGCCTTCCTCCTTGCCCTCCTCCTCCTCCTCCTCCTCCTCCTGGTCCTTCCCCTCGGAGCCCGGTCCCGCCGATTCCTTCCCGCAGCAGAATTTTCTTTTCTTGGGTTCTGCCGTGGGGTGGCTTGGGTAGGTCTTCTCCTCTTCTTCTTCCTCTTCTTCCTCCTCCTCTTCCTCCTCCTCCTCCCACTTGTCGTCGACGTCGGTCTCCAGCCAGCACCGCGACGTGCTCAGCCGCGCCCCGCCGGGGCGGCCGCGTTGTCCCCGCGCCCCCTCCTGGGGCGGCCTCTTCATGGAGAGCCACCTGGGCACGGAGCCCAGGAAGAAGCTCCTGACCCACGCGGGCATGGCGTGCGTGCTGGGCGAGCGGTGGTGCACGTTGAGCACGAAGACGGTGATGATGATGGAGAGCGTGACGAAGATCATGGTGAAGAGCAGGTACTCGCCGATGAGCGGGATGACCAGCGAGGTGGACGGGATGATCTCGGTGATGAGCAGCAGGAAGACGGTGAGGGACAGCAGCACGGAGATGCACAGCGTGATCTTCTCGCCGCAGTCCGAGGGCAGGTAGAAGACCAGCACGGTGAGGCAGGAGATGAGCAGGCACGGGATGATGAGGTTGATGGTGTAGAAGAGCGGCAGGCGGCGGATGACGAAGTAGAAGGTGATGTCGGGGTAGATCTCCGTGCAGCAGTCGTACTTCTTGGAGTTGTAGGTGCCCACGGCGTTGATGATGGCCCACTCGCCGCTCTCCCAGTAGTCCTTGAGGTCCACCTGGTGGTCCATGTTCTCCAGGTCGATCTTGGCCTTGTCGTAGGTCCACGAGCCGAACTTCATCTTGCAGCTCTGCTGGTCGAAGGGGAAGAAGGTGACGTCGATGCTGCAGGAGCTCTTGTAGATGGCCGGCGGCACCCAGGTCACCGTGCCGTCCCACGACAGGTGGGCCTTGGTCATGTGCGTCACCGCGAACTCGCCGTCCGCGCTGGAAAACACGGAACGGGCTTGGGATGGGCCTTGGGATGGACCTTGGGAGGGGCCTTGGGATGGGCCTTGGGATGGACCTTGGGATGGGCCTTGGTTGGAGAAGAGATGAAGGTGGGACAATGGGATAATGGGACAATGGGATGATGGGATGGGATTGAGATGGCCAGGAACGGTCAGGAATGGGCTTGGGATGGTCAGGAACGGGGTTGGGATGGGGTTGGGATGGACCTTGGGATGGACCTTGGGAGGGGCCTTGGTTGGAGAAGAGATGAAGGTGGGACAATGGGATAATGGGACAATGGGATGATGGGATGGGATTGAGGTGGCCAGGAACGGTCAGGAATGGGCTTGGGATGGTCAGGAACGGGGTTGGGATGGACCTTGGGACGGACCTTGGGAGGGGCCTTGGTTGGAGAAGAGATGAAGGTGGGATGGGATAATGGGATGATGGGATGGGATTGAGATGGCCAGGAACGGTCAGGAATGGGCTTGGGATGGTCAGGAACGGCCTTGGGATGGACCTTGGGATGGACCTTGGGATGGACCTTGGCTGGAGAAGAGATGAAGGTGGGATGGGACAATGGGATGATGGGATGGGATTGCGATGGCCAGGAACGGTCAGGAATGGGCTTGGGATGGTCAGGAACGGGGTTGGGATGGGGTTGGGAGGGGCCTTGGGATGGACCTTGGGAGGGGCCTTGGGAGGGGCCTTGGTTGGAGAAGAGATGAAGGTGGGATGGGATAATGGGACAATGGGATGATGGGATGATGGGATGGGATTGAGATGGCCAGGAACGGTCAGGAACGGGCTTGGGATGGTCAGGAACGGGGTTGGGATGGACCTTGGGATGGACCTTGGGATGGACCTTGGTTAGAGAAGAGATGAAGGTGGGATGGGATAATGGGACAATGGGATGGGATTGAGATGGCCAGGAACGGTCAGGAATGGGCTTGGGATGGTCAGGAACGGGGTTGGGATGGACCTTGGGACGGACCTTGGGATGGACCTTGGGATGGACCTTGGCTGGAGAAGAGATGAAGGTGGGATGGGACAATGGGATGATGGGATGGGATTGAGATGGCCAGGAAAGGTCAGGAATGGGCTTGGGATGGTCAGGAACGGGGTTGGGATGGACCTTGGGATGGACCTTGGGATGGACCTTGGGAGGGGCCTTGGGAGGGGCCTTGGTTGGAGAAGAGATGAAGGTGGGATGGGATAATGGGACAATGGGATAATGGGATGATGGGATGGGATTGAGATGGCCAGGAACGGTCAGGAACGGGCTTGGGATGGTCAGGAACGGCCTTGGGATGGACCTTGGGATGGACCTTGGGATGGACCTTGGTTAGAGAAGAGATGAAGGTGGGATGGGATAATGGGACAATGGGATGGGATTGAGATGGCCAGGAACGGTCAGGAATGGGCTTGGGACGGTCAGGAACGGGGTTGGGATGGACCTTGGGACGGACCTTGGGATGGACCTTGGGATGGGCCTTGGCTGGAGAAGAGATGAAGGTGGGATGGGACAATGGGATGATGGGATGGGATTGCGATGGCCAGGAAAGGTCAGGAATGGGCTTGGGATGGTCAGGAACGGGGTTGGGATGGGGTTGGGATGGACCTTGGGATGGACCTTGGGAGGGGCCTTGGGAGGGGCCTTGGTTGGAGAAGAGATGAAGGTGGGATGGGATAATGGGACAATGGGATAATGGGATGATGGGATGGGATTGAGATGGCCAGGAACGGTCAGGAATGGGCTTGGGATGGTCAGGAACGGCCTTGGGATGGACCTTGGGATGGGCCTTGGGATGGACCTTGGGATGGTCCTTGGGATGGACCTTGGGATGGACCTTGGGAGGGTCCTTGGTTGGAGAAGAGATGAAGGTGGGATGGGATAATGGGATGATGGGATGGGATTGAGGTGGCCAGGAACGGTCAGGAATCGGCTTGGGATGGTCAGGAACGGGGTTGGGATGGACCTTGGGACGGACCTTGGGATGGACCTTGGGATGGACCTTGGTTGGAGAAGAGATGATGGTGGGATGGGACAACGGGATGGGACAGGAGATCAGGTGGGCCTGGGTCATGGTGGAATGGTCAGGAACGGGGTTGGGATGGGCCTTGGATGGAGAAGGGATGAACGTGGGATGAAGGTGGGATGGGATAATGGGATGATGGGACAGGAGAGCAGGTGGGCCTGGGTCATGGTGGGATGGTCAGGAACGGGGTTGGGATGGGGTTGGGATGAGCCTTGGCTGGAGAAGAGTTGAAGGTGGGATGGGATCAATGCGATGGAGATGCCGTGGGACATCAGGTGGGCCTCGGTCATGTGCGTCACCGCGAACTCGCTGTCGCTGCTGGAAAACACGGAACGGCCGGGAATGGTCACAATGGGGTTGGGATGGACCTTGGGATGGACCTTGGGATGGACCTTGGGATGGGCCTTGGGATGGGCCTTGGTTGGAGAAGGGATGAAGGTGGGATGGGACAGTGGGATGGGACAATGGGATGGGACAGGAGAACAGGTGGGCCTGGGTCATGGTGGAATGGTCAGGAATGGGGTTGGGATGGACTTTGGGATGGTCAGGAATGGTCAGGAATGGGGTTGGGATGGGCCTTGGATGGAGAAGGGATGAAGGTGGGATGGGACAATGGGATAATGGGACAATGGGATAATGGGATGGGGCAGGAGAACCAAGGTGGGCCTTGGTCATGTGCGCCACGGCGAACTCGCTGTCCACGCTGGAAAACACGGAATGGGATTGGCATGGGCTTGGGATGGGCTTGAGATGGTCAGGAATGGTCAGGAATGGGATTGGGATGGTCAGGAATGGGGTTGGGATGGGCTTGAGATGGTCAGGAATGGTCAGGAATGGGGTTGGGATGGTCAGGAATGGGGTTGGGATGGTCAGGAATGGGATTGGGATGGCACTTGGGATGAGTCTTGGGATGAACCTTGGGATCAGTCTTGGGATGAGCCTTGGTTGGAGAAGGGATGAAGGTGGGATGGAGGTGGGATGGAGATGGGATGGGATAATGGGATGGGACAGGAGAACAGGTGGGCCTGGGTCATGGTGGAACGGTCAGGAATGGGCTTGGGATGGACCTTGGGGTGATCCTTGGTTGGAGAAGGGATGAAGGTGGGATGGGATAACGGGATAATGGGATGGGATGAGGTGGGACGGGATGAGGTGGGACGGGACGGGATGGGATAATGGCAAGGGAAGGCATTTTGGGAATTCCCGGCCATCCCAGGAGCTCCCCGTGCCGGGCCCGTCCCTCACTTGTTGTAGAGGACGAGGTCGGGGATCCAGATCATCTCGGAGGGCACGCGGATGGAGGTGACGTTGTCGTACTCGGCCGGGTCCCAGCGCAGCTTGTAATCGCTCCACTCCTGCGGGACACGCGGGGACACGGGGCACATCCGTGGGGACGGCCCCAAAACACCCTGGGAATGGACATTCCCAAATCCCAATCCCAAATCCCATTCCCAAATCCCACCCCAAGTCCCTTCCAAAACCCCAAGTCCCAATCCCAAACTCCATTCCCAAATCCCAATCCCAAATCCCAGGTCCCATTCCCAGCACCTGTTTCAGCCACACGGTGGTGGTCATCATCTGCTTCTCCAAATCCCAATCCCAAATCCCAAATCCCAAATCCCAAATCCCAAATCCCAAATCCCTAATCCCAGGTCCCATTCCCGGCACCTGCTTCAGCCAGACGTTGGTGGTCATCATCTGGTCCTCTCAATCCCAAATCCCAAACTCCAATCCCAAATCCCCAACCCCAATCCCAAATCCCAAATCCCAAACCCCAAATCCCAAATCCCAAATTCCAAATCCCCAATCCCAAATCCCATTCCCGCACCTGTTTCAGCCACACGTTGGTGGTCATCATCTGGTTCTCCAAATCCCAAATCCCAAATCCCAAACCCCAATCCCAAATCCCAAATCCCAAATCCCAAATCCCAAATCCCCAATCCCAAATCCCATTCCCGCACCTGTTTCAGCCACATGTTGGTGGTCATCATCTGGCTCTGCAAATCCCAATCCCAAATCCCAAATCCCAATCCCAAATCCCAAATCCCAAATCCCAAACTTCAATCCCAAATCCCAAATCCCAAATCCCCAATCCCAAATCCCGTTCCCGCACCTGTTTCAGCCACATGTTGGTGGTCATCATCTGGCTCTGCAAATCCCAAATCCCAAATCCCAAACTCCAATCCCAAATCCCAAATTCCAATCCCAAATCCCAAATCCCCAATCTCCAATACCGTTCCCGCACCTATTTCAGCCACACATTGGTGGTCATCATTTGGTTCTCCAAATCCCAAATCCCAAACTCCAATCCCAAATCCCAAATCCCAAACTCCAATCCCCAATCTCAAATCCCAAACCCCAAATCCCAAACCCCAAATCCCAAACCCCAAATCCCCAATCCCATTCCCGCACCTGTTTCAGCCACACATTGGTGGTCATCATTTGGTTCTCCAAATCCCCAATCCCAAATCCCATTCCCGCACCTGTTTCAGCCACACGTTGGTGGTCATCATCTGGTTCTCCAAATCCCAAATCCCAAATCCCAAACCCCAATCCCAAATCCCAAATCCCAAATCCCAAATCCCAAATCCCCAAATCCCAAATCCCCAATCCCAAATCCCATTCCCGCACCTGTTTCAGCCACATGTTGGTGGTCATCATCTGGCTCTGCAAATCCCAATCCCAAATCCCAAATCCCAATCCCAAATCCCAAATCCCAAATCCCAAACTTCAATCCCAAATCCCAAATCCCAAATCCCCAATCCCAAATCCCGTTCCCGCACCTGTTTCAGCCACATGTTGGTGGTCATCATCTGGCTCTGCAAATCCCAAATCCCAAATCCCAAACTCCAATCCCAAATCCCAAATTCCAATCCCAAATCCCAAATCCCCAATCTCCAATACCGTTCCCGCACCTGTTTCAGCCACACATTGGTGGTCATCATTTGGTTCTCCAAATCCCAAATCCCAAACCCCAATCCCAAATCCCCAACCCCAAATCCCAAATCCCAAATCCCAAATCCCATTCCCGCACCTGTTTCAGCCACACGTTGGTGGTCATCATTTGGTTCTCCAAATCCCAAATCCCAAACTCCAATCCCAAATCCCAAATCCCAAACTCCAATCCCAAATCCCCAACCCCAAATCCCAAATCCCAAATCCCAAATCCCAAATCCCATTCCCGCACCTGTTTCAGCCACACATTGGTGGTCATCATTTGGTTCTCCAAATCCCAAATCCCAAATCCCAAATCCCAAATCCCAAACTCCAATCCCAAATCCCAAATCCCAAATCCCAAACTCCAATCCCAAATCCCAAACCCCAAATGCCCAATCCCGTTCCCGCACCTGTTTCAGCCACACGTTGGTGGTCATCATCTGGTTCTTCTCATCCTGCGGAGGGAACGAGGCATGAGCCGCGAGATCCCGAGGGATTTAGGGACGGCCCCAAAATTTCCAGGGGATCCCAAAATTCCCAAAATCCCAGGGGATCCTAAAATCCCAGAGGATCAAAAAATTCCCGAGGATCCCAAAGTTCCCAGAATTACAGCGAATCCCAAAATTTCCAGGGGATCCCAAAATTCCCAAAGTTCCAGGAAACCCCAAAACTCCCGGCCCCCATCAGGATCGGCTCTTTGGGATGAGATTTTGGGATTTGTGGCCGCTAGAGGGCGGCAGAGAATCAGTTTTGGGATGTGGGATGTGGAATATGAGATATGGGATGTGGGATATGGGATATGGGATATGGGATATGGGATGTGGGATGTGGGATGTGGGATATGGGATATGGGATATGGGATGTGGGATGTGGGATGTGGGATGTGGGATAGGGGATGTGGGATATGGGATATGGGATATGGGATATGGGATATGGGATATGGGATATGGGATATGGGATATGGGATATGGGATATGGGATATGGGATGTGGGATGTGGGATGTGGGATGTGGGATATGGGATGTGGGATATGGGATATGGGATATGGGATGTGGGATATGGGATATGGGATATGGGATGTGGGATGTGGGATATGGGATGTGGGATAGGGGATGTGGGATATGGGATGTGGGATGTGGGATGTGGGATGTGGGATATGGGATATGGGATATGGGATGTGGGATGTGGGATATGGGATATGGGATATGGGATGTGGGATGTGGGATGTGGGATATGGGATATGGGATATGGGATATGGGATATGGGATATGGGATGTGGGATATGGGATAGGGGATATGGGATATGGGATATGGGATATGGGATGTGGGATGTGGGATGTGGGATGTGGGATGTGGGATGTGGGATATGGGATGTGGGATGTGGGATGTGGGATGTGGGATATGGGATATGGGATGTGGGATATGGGATATGGGATATGGGATATGGGATATGGGATGTGGGATGTGGGATATGGGATGTGGGATGTGGGATATGAGATGTGGGATGTGGGATAGGGGATGTGGGATATGAGATGTGGGATGTGGGATATGGGATAGGGCATAGGGGATGTGGGATATGGGATGTGGGATGTGGGATAGGGGAATAAAGGGATACAGGGATATGGGATGGGGGTGTAGGGATGGGAATCACGGCTGCAGAACCCCAGGCACTACCACCACGGAATCCCGGGAATTTTGACCACAGAATCCCAGAAATTTTGGCCCCGGAACCCCGGGAATTCCAACCCCATGAACTCCCGGGAATTCCAACCCCAGAACCCCGGGAATTCCAGCCCCAGAACCCCAGGAATTCCAGCCCCAGAACCCCGGGAATTCCAATCCCCTGAACTCCTGGGAATTCCAATCCCCTGAACTCCTGGGAATTCCAGCCCCAGAACCCCGGGAATTCCAGCCCCACAACCCCGGGAATTCCAGCCCCAGAGCCCGGGAAATTCCAGCCCCAGAACCCCGGGAATTCCAGCCCCACAACCCCGGTAATTCCAGCCCCAGAACCCCGGGAATTCCAACCCCAGAACCACGGGAATTTCAGCCCCAGAACCCCGGGAATTCCAGCCCCAGAACCCCGGGAATTCCAACCCCAGAACCACCGGGAATTGTAGCCACAGAGCCCCGGGAATTCCAGCCCCAGAATCCCAGAAATTCCAGCCCCAGAACCCCGGGAATTCCAACCCCAGAGCCCCGGGAATTCCAGCCCCAGAACCCCGGGAATTCCAGCCCTGGAACCCCGGGAATTCCAACCCCAGAGCCCCGGGAATTCCAGCCCCAGAACCCCGGGAATTCCAGCCCCAGAACCCCGGGAATTCCAGCCCCGGAACCCCGGGAATTCCAGCCCCAGAGACCCCAGGAATTCCAGCCCCAGAACCCCGGGAATTCCAACCCCAGAGACCCGGGAATTCAATCCCCAGAACCCCGGGAATTCCAACCCCAGAATCCCAGAAATTCCAGCCCCAGAGCCCCGGGAATTCCAGCCCCAGAACCCCGGGAATTCCAGCCCTGGAACCCCGGGAATTCCAACCCCAGAGCCCCGGGAATTCCAGCCCCAGAACCCCGGGAATTCCAGCCCCAGAACCCCGGGAATTCCAGCCCCAGAGACCCCAGGAATTCCAGCCCCAGAACCCCGGGAATTCCAACCCCAGAGACCCGGGAATTCAATCCCCAGAACCCCGGGAATTCCAACTCCAGAACCCCGGGAATTCCAACCCCAGAGCCCCGGGAATTCCAACCCCAGAATCCCAGAAATTCCAGCCCCAGAGCCCCGGGAATTCCAGCCCCAGAACCCCGGGAATTCCAGCCCCAGAACCCCGGGAATTCCAGCCCCGGAACCCCGGGAATTCCAGCCCCAGAACCCCGGGAATTCTATCCCCAGAGCCCCGGGAATTCCAACCCCAGAACCCCGGGAATTCCAGCCCCAGAGCCCCGGGAATTCCAGCCCCAGAACCCTGGGAATTCCAACCCCAGAACCCCGGGAATTCCAACCCCAGAACCCCGGGAATTCCAACCCCAGAACCCCGGGAATTCCAACCCCAGAGCCCCAGGAATTCCAGCCCCAGAACCCCGGGAATTCCAACCCCAGAAGCCCCAGAATTCCAACCCCAGAGCCCCGGGAATTCCAACCCCAGAACCCCGGGAATTCCAGCCCCAGAGCCCCAGGAATTCCAGCCCCAGAACCCCGGGAATTCCAGCCCCAGAACCCCGGGAATTCCAGCCCCAGAATCCCAGAAATTCCAGCCCCAGAGCCCCGGGAATTCCAGCCCCAGAACCCCGGGAATTCCAACTCCAGAACCCCGGGAATTCCAGCCCCAGAACCCCGGGAATTCCAGCCCCAGAACCCCGGGAATTCTATCCCCAGAGCCCCGGGAATTCCAACCCCAGAACCCCGGGAATTCCAGCCCCAGAGCCCCGGGAATTCCAGCCCCAGAAACCCCAGGAATTCCAGCCCCAGAACCCCGGGAATTCCAACCCCAGAACCCTGGGAATTCCAACCCCAGAACCCCGGGAATTCCAACCCCAGAACCCCGGGAATTTCAGCCCCAGAACCCCGGGAATTCCAGCCCCAGAACCCCGGGAATTCCAACCCCAGAACCACCGGGAATTGTAGCCACAGAGCCCCGGGAATTCCAGCCCCAGAATCCCAGAAATTCCAGCCCCAGAACCCCGGGAATTCCAACCCCAGAGCCCCGGGAATTCCAGCCCCAGAACCCCGGGAATTCCAGCCCTGGAACCCCGGGAATTCCAACCCCAGAGCCCCGGGAATTCCAGCCCCAGAACCCCGGGAATTCCAGCCCCAGAACCCCGGGAATTCCAGCCCCGGAACCCCGGGAATTCCAGCCCCAGAGACCCCAGGAATTCCAGCCCCAGAACCCCGGGAATTCCAACCCCAGAGACCCGGGAATTCAATCCCCAGAACCCCGGGAATTCCAACTCCAGAACCCCGGGAATTCCAACCCCAGAGCCCCGGGAATTCCAACCCCAGAATCCCAGAAATTCCAGCCCCAGAGCCCCGGGAATTCCAGCCCCAGAACCCCGGGAATTCCAGCCCCAGAACCCCGGGAATTCCAGCCCCGGAACCCCGGGAATTCCAGCCCCAGAACCCCGGGAATTCTATCCCCAGAGCCCCGGGAATTCCAACCCCAGAACCCCGGGAATTCCAGCCCCAGAGCCCCGGGAATTCCAGCCCCAGAAACCCCAGGAATTCCAGCCCCAGAACCCCGGGAATTCCAACCCCAGAACCCCGGGAATTCCAGCCCCAGAACCCTGGGAATTCCAACCCCAGAACCCCGGGAATTCCAGCCCCAGAGCCCCGGGAATTCCAGCCCCAGAATCCCAGAAATTCCAGCCCCAGAGCCCCGGGAATTCCAACCCCAGAACCCCGGGAATTCCAGCCCCAGAGCCCCAGGAATTCCAGCCCCAGAACCCCGGGAATTCCAGCCCCAGAACCCCGGGAATTCCAGCCCCAGAATCCCAGAAATTCCAGCCCCAGAGCCCCGGGAATTCCAGCCCCAGAACCCCGGGAATTCCAACTCCAGAACCCCGGGAATTCCAGCCCCAGAACCCCGGGAATTCCAGCCCCAGAACCCCGGGAATTCTATCCCCAGAGCCCCGGGAATTCCAACCCCAGAACCCCGGGAATTCCAGCCCCAGAGCCCCGGGAATTCCAGCCCCAGAAACCCCAGGAATTCCAGCCCCAGAACCCCGGGAATTCCAACTCCAGAACCCCCAGAATTCCAACCCCAGAACCCCGGGAATTCCAACCCCAGAGCCCCGGGAATTCCAACCCCAGAACCCCGGGAATTCCAGCCCCAGAGCCCCGGGAATTCCAGCCCCAGAACCCCGGGAATTCCAACCCCAGAACCCCGGGAATTCCAACCCCAGAACCCCGGGAATTCCAACCCCAGAGCCCCAGGAATTCCAGCCCCAGAACCCCGGGAATTCCAACCCCAGAAGCCCCAGAATTCCAACCCCAGAGCCCCGGGAATTCCAACCCCAGAACCCCGGGAATTCCAGCCCCAGAGCCCCAGGAATTCCAGCCCCAGAACCCCGGGAATTCCAGCCCCAGAACCCCGGGCATTCCAGCCCCAGAACCCCGGGAATTCCAGCCCCAGAATCCCAGAAATCCCCTCACCACGTCGATGAGCTGCGCGATGGAGAGGCCGAAGCGCACGATGACCACGTCCGAGGTGTTGGGCACGGGCCGGGACCAGCGGTTGTAGCCCGAGAAGAGGCGCTGGAAGAGCCGGTCCTCGGCGTGGCTGCGCCGCTGGCACCGCCCTGCGCCGCCCCCAAAGGAATTTGGGGGAAATTTCAGCGATTTTGGGGCCATCTGGGCGGGGATTTGGTGGGGAATTTTAGGGGGAAGTTTTTTTTTGGATTTTTTTTTTTTTTTTTAATTTTTGGGGGGAAATTTGGGGGAATTTTGGGGGCGATTTGATGGGAATTTTGGGAGTTTTTGGGGGGATTTTGGGGATTTTTTTTTTAATTATTGGGGGAATTTTTGGTGGGAATTTCGAGGGAATTTTGGGAGATTTTTGGGGGGATTTTTGGAGATTTTTGGGGGAATTTGGAGGGGAATTTTTGGGGGAATTTTTGGGGATTTTTATTTTATTTCTGGGGGAAATTTTGAGGGAATTTTGGGAGATTTTTGGGGGGATTGTGGGGAATTTTTGGGGGAATTTGGAGGGGAATTTTTGGGGGAATTTGGAGGGGAATTTTTGGGGGAATTTTGGGGGCGATTTGATGGGAATTTTGGGAGTTTTTGGGGGGGGATTTTGGGGATTTTTTTTTTTATTATTGGGGGAATTTTTGGTGGGAATTTCGAGGGAATTTTGGGAGATTTTTGGGGGGATTTTTGGAGATTTTTGGGGGAATTTGGAGGGGAATTTTTGGGGGTATTTTGGGGGCGATTTGATGGGAATTTTGGGAGTTTTTGGGGGAATTTTTGGGGATTTTTTTTTTTATTTCTGGGGGAATTTTTGGTGGGAATTTTGAGGGAATTTTGGGAGATTTTTGGGGGAATTTTTGGAGATTTTTGGGGGAATTTGGAGGGGAATTTTTGGGGGAATTTTTGGGGAAATTTTTGGGGATTTTTATTTTATTTCTGGCGGAAATTTTGGTGGGAATTTCGAGGGAATTTTAGGAGATTTTGGGGGGAATTTTTGGAGATTTTTGGGGGAATTTTGGAGGAATTTTTGGGGGAATTTTTGGGGGAATTTTGGGGGCGATTTGATGGGAATTTTGGGAGTTTTTGGGGGAAATTTTGGGGAATTTTTTTTTTTTATTTCTGGGGGATTTTTGGTGGGAATTCTGAGGGAATTTTGGGAGATTTTTGAGGGGATTTTGGGAGATTTTTGGGGAATTTTTGGGGAATTTTTGGGGAAATTTTGGGAGATTTTTTTTATATTTCTAGTGGGAATTTTGAGGGAATTTTGGGAGATGTTTGAGGGGAT
Source organism: Ammospiza caudacuta (assembly GCF_027887145.1). Taxonomy (NCBI): domain Eukaryota; kingdom Metazoa; phylum Chordata; class Aves; order Passeriformes; family Passerellidae; genus Ammospiza; species Ammospiza caudacuta. The sequence goes on along the minus strand of NC_080595.1, from coordinate 117,446,509 downwards.
TTTGGGGGATTTTTGGGGGATTTAGGGGGGAATTTTTGGGGGAATTTTTGTTTTTTTTTTTTTTTTATTTCTGGGGGAATTTTTGGTGGGAATTTTGAGGGAATTTTGGGAGATTTTTTGGGGAATTTTGGGGGATATTTTTTTATTTCTGGGGATATTTTTGGTGGGAATGTTGAGGGAATTTTGGGAGATTTTGGGGGATTTTTGGGGGAATTTTTGGGGGAATTTTTGGAGGAATTTTTGGGGGATTTTTGGGAGATTTTTGGGGGAATTTTTGGAGATTTTTGGGGGAATTTTTGGGGGAATTTTTGGGGGAATTTTGGGGCGATTTGATGGGAATTTTGGGAGTTTTTGGGGGGAAATTTTGGGGGATTTTTTTTTTATTTCTGGGGGAATTTTTGGTGGGAATTTTGAGGGAATTTTGGGAGATTTTGGGGGGAATTTTTGGAGATTTTTGGGGGATTTTTGGGGAAATTTTTGGGGGAATTTTTGGGGATTTTTATTTTATTTCTGGGGGAAATTTTGAGGGAATTTTGGGAGATTTTTGGGGGGATTTTGGGGAATTTTTGGGGGAATTTGGAGGGGAATTTTTGGGGGTATTTTGGGGCGATTTGATGGGAATTTTGGGAGTTTTTGGGGGAATTTTTGGGGATTTTTTTTTTTATTTCTGGGGGAATTTTTGGTGGGAATTTTGAGGGAATTTTGGGAGATTTTTGGGGGAATTTTTGGAGATTTTTGGGGGAATTTGGAGGGGAATTTTTGGGGGAATTTTTGGGGAAATTTTTGGGGATTTTTATTTTATTTCTGGCGGAAATTTTGGTGGGAATTTCGAGGGAATTTTAGGAGATTTTGGGGGAATTTTTGGAGATTTTTGGGGGAATTTTGGAGGAATTTTTGGGGGAATTTTTGGGGGAATTTTGGGGGCGATTTGATGGGAATTTTGGGAGTTTTTGGGGGAAATTTTGGGGAATTTTTTTTTTTATTTCTGGGGGAATTTTTGGTGGGAATTTTGAGGGAATTTTGGGAGATTTTTGAGGGGATTTTGGGAGATTTTTGGGGAATTTTTGGGGGAATTTTTGGGGAAATTTTGGGAGATTTTTTTTATATTTCTAGTGGGAATTTTGAGGGAATTTTGGGAGATTTTTGAGGGGATTTTGGGGGATTTTTGGGGGATTTAGGGGGGAATTTTGGGGGGAATTTTTGTTTGTTTTTTTTTTTTTTATTTCTGGGGGAATTTTTGGTGGGAATTTTGAGGGAATTTTGGGAGATTTTTTGGGGAATTTTGGGGGATTTTTTTTTATTTCTGGGGATATTTTTGGTGGGAATGTTGAGGGAATTTTGGGAGATTTTGGGGGATTTTTGGGGGAATTTTTGGGGGAATTTTTGGAGGAATTTTTGGGGGATTTTTGGGAGATTTTTGGGGGAATTTTTGGAGATTTTTGGGGGAATTTTTGGGGGAATTTTTGGGGGAATTTTGGGGCGATTTGATGTGAATTTTGGGAGTTTTTGGGGGAAAATTTTGGGGGATTTTTTTTTTATTTCTGGGGGAATTTTTGGTGGGAATTTTGAGGGAATTTTGGGAGATTTTTGGGGGAATTTTTGGAGATTTTTGGGGGAATTTGGAGGGGAATTTTTGGGGGAATTTTTGGGGGAATTTTGGGGGCGATTTGATGGGAATTTTGGGAGTTTTTGGGGAAATTTTGGGGGATTTTTTTTTTTTATTTCTGGGGGAATTTTTGGTGGGAATTTCGAGGGAATTTTGGGAGATTTTTGGGGGAATTTTTGGAGATTTTTGGGGGAATTTTGGGGGATTTTTTTTTATTTCTGGGGGAATTTTTGGTGGGAATTTTGAGGGAATTTTGGGAGATTTTTGAGGGGATTTTGGGAGATTTTTGGGGAATTTTTGGGGAATTTTTGGGGAAATTTTGGGAGATTTTTTTTATATTTCTAGTGGGAATTTTGAGGGAATTTTGGGAGATTTTTGAGGGGATTTTGGGGGATTTTTGGGGGATTTAGGGGGGAATTTTTGGGGGAATTTTTGTTTGGGTTTTTTTTTTTATTTCTGGGGGAATTTTTGGTGGGAATTTTGAGGGAATTTTGGGGGATTTTTGGGGGAATTTTTGGGGGAATTTTTGGAGGAATTTTTGGGGGATTTTTGGGAGATTTTTGGGGGAATTTTTGGGGGAATTTTTTATTTCTGGGGGAATTTTTGGTGGGAATTTTGAGGGAATTTTGGGAGATTTTGGGGGGAATTTTGGGAGATTTTGGGGGGAATTTTTGGGGGAATTTTTGGGGGAATTTTGGGGGCGATTTGATGGGAATTTCGGGAGTTTTTGGGGGAAATTTTTGGGGATTTTTTTTTTATTTCTGGGGGATTTTTTGGTGGGAATTTTGAGGGAATTTTGGGAGATTTTTGGGGGAATTTTTGGGGATTTTTTTTTTATTTCTGGGGGATTTTTTGGTGGGAATTTTGAGGGAATTTTGGGAGATTTTTGGGGGAATTTTTGGGGATTTTTTTTTTATTTCTGGGGGAATTTTTGGTGGGAATTTTGAGGGAATTTTGAGGGAATTTTGGGGGAATTTTGGGGGAATTTTGTGGAATTTCTCACCCGGCTGCAGCATCAGGAGCAAAACCCAGAGGGAGAAAATTCCCATGGAGAGGCCGGAAAATCCTGCGGGGATTCATTGATAATTAATAATTAATAATTAATTATTATTAATTAATAATTAATAATTAATAGGCAATAATTAATTTATATTAAAAATTACTAATTAACAATTAGTAATTAATAACTAATAACTAATAATTATGAATTAATAATTGGTAATTCATAATTAAGAGGTAGTAATAATTAACTGATATTTATAATTACTAATTAATAATTATAATTAATAATTAATAATTAGTAATTCGTAGTTGATAAGTAATAATAAATAATAAATAATAAATACCAAACAGTTAGCAATTAATAATTAATACTTATTAATTATTAATTAATAACTAATAAGTAATAATTAAGAATAATTAATAAATAATTAGTAATAATGATTAATAATTAATAGGTAGTAATAATTAATTGATATTTAATAATTACTAATTAGTAATTATCATTTATAATTAATAATTAATATAGTTGATAATAATTTCGTAGTTGATAGTAAATAATAAATAATAAATAATAAATAATAAATAATAAATAATAAATAATAAATAATAAATATTTAGGAATTAATAATTAATACTTGTTATTTATTAATTGATACCTAATAAGTAATGTTTAATAACTATTAATAAATAACTAATAATTAATAAATAGTAAATAATTAATAGCAAAGAGTAAATAATCATTAATTCAAGCATTAATGAAGCATTAATTAAGGTTTTGCAATTAGGGAAGGCAAATTCCCATGGAGAGGCCGGGAAATCCTGCTGGGAATATTTAATTATTGATTAATAATTCCTGATTAATAATTAATAATTACCAATTAATAAAAATAAAATAATAAATAATAAATAACAGTTAATTAATAATTAATAAATAGGAAAAATTAATTCTTGCATTAATTAAGCATTAGTTAAGGTTATGTAATTAGAGAAGGAAATCCTGCTGGGAATAATTAATTAATGATTAACAATTACTGATTAATAATTATGAATTAACAATTAATAAAAATAAAAAATTAATTAATACATAGTAAATAATAATTAATTCTTGCATTAATTAAGCATTAATTAAGTTTCTATAATTAGAGAAGGGAAATTCCCATGCAGAGGCCAGGAAATCCTGCCGGGAATCATTAATTCCTAATTACTAATTAATAATTGAGAATTAAAAATAATACCAAATAAATAAATAATTCATTAATGAAGCACTAATTAAGGTTCTGTAATTAGAGAAGGAAAATTCCCATGGAGAGGCCGGGAAATCCTGCTGGGAATGATTAATGAATAATTAATGAAGGTTATGTAATTAAAGAGTGAATAATTATATAATACAATTTCATATACTAAAAATAAATGTTTTAATAATTAATTAAGGTAATATATGGGATGTAAACATAATGATGAACTTAATATAAAAATTCAAAATGATAATAATACCAAATATAACATGAATTAATTGAAATAGAACATAAATTAATTTCATTAATAGAAAATAAATGCACCAATAATGAATCAGTTTAATATATTAAAACAAAAAAGAATTAGGATATTAAATGGAAATAAATTAACAATTCTTTGGTTTTATTTATTATTTATTAATCAGTGACTTTATTTACATAAGAATAAACTCCCTAATAATTAATTGAATATATTTATATTAATAAACATATTGATAATAATAAATATACTGATATTAATAAACACATTCACAACGAATGACCTTAATATAATAAATATTCACGTAATAATAATTATTTAATTATCATTAATTATTAACCACTATTAATTAACCAAATAGATTAAAAAGAAATTTTATAAGTAATTAATTAAATAAGCATTTATAAGTAATTAACACCTGATATTAAAAGAAATACATTAATCATGAATTCATGGAAAAAATGAAAAGAAAAATGTGAATTGGGAATGATTCAGTGCATGAATGAATGAATTAATGAATGAATGAATTAATGAATGAATGAATTAATGAATGAATTCATTCATGACCGTCCTTGCCCTTGCAGCTCTCCCAGGAATTTTTGGGGGATTTTTCAAGGAGATTTTTGGGATTTTTTGGGGATTTTTTTTGGGATTTTCCCGGATTTTTTCAAGGACTTTTCAGGAATTTTTTCGGCTTTTCGGGGAAACTTTATTTTTGTTTAATTTTTCCCGGATTTTTTCGGGTTTTTCCCCATTTTTCCCAAGATTTTTCCCTTTTTTTTTTAGTGGGGGGGGAATTTTCCCCGGATTTTGGGGATTTTTCCAAACATTTTTCCGGAATTTTTTTGTCTGGGCTTTCTGGGGCTTTTTTGTCGGATTTCTTTGGTATTTTTTTATTTTCCCCAGATTTTTTTTAAGGCTTTTTCTCCGATTTTTAAAGTCTTTTTCCTGGATTTTTGCCGGATTTTTGAAGAATTTTTTTTCGGATTTTTGGTTTTTGTTTTTGTTTTGTTTTGTTTTTTTCTTTTCTTTTTCCCGGATTTTTCCTGGGGTTTTTCCCGGTTTTTTTTTTTTTTAATTTTTGGGGAATTTTTTTATTTATTTTTCCCGGATTTTTCCAAGATTTTTCCCGGTTTTTTAAAGGATTTTTCCTGGATTGTTTTTAATTTTGGGTGGATTTTTTGCATTTATTTTCCCCTGATTTTTCCCGATTTTTTTTTTTTTTTTTTTTGGGGTGGGATTTATTTTTTTATTTTTCCCCGGATTTTTCCCGGATTTTTTATTTTTATTTTTGGGGATATTTTTTTTATTTTTCCCAGATTTTTCCCGGATTTTTTTTTTTTATTTTTGGGGTACTTATTTTCTTCTTTCCTTATTTTCTTATTTCCTCTTTTTCCCCCATTTTCCCAAGATTTTTCCCGGATTTTTCCCGGATTTTTTTTGTATTTTTGGGCTATTTAATTTTTTATTTTTCCCGGATTTTTCCTGTTTTTATTCCCGGTTTTTTTTTAAATTATTGGGGAATTTTTAATTTATTTTTCCCGGATTTTTCCTGGTTTCCCCTCCATTTTTTCCAAGATTTTTCCCGGTTTTTTAAAGGATTTTTCCCGGATTTTTTTTTTTAATTTTTGGGGGATTTTTTGCATTTCTTTTTCCCGGATTTTTCCTGATTCTTTTCCCGGATTTTTTTTTTTATTTTTGGGTTATTTATTTATTTATATTTCCCATCTTTTCCCTGGTTCTTTCCCCATTCTTTCCAAGATTTTTCCCGGATTTTTTTTTATTTTTGAGGAATTTTTTATTTATTTTTCCCGGATTTTTCCTGATTTTTTTTCCCTATTTTTCCTGGTTTTTTTCCGGGATTTTTCCTGCTTATTTTTTTATTTTAGGGCTATTTATTTCTTTTATTTATTCAGGATTTCTCCTGATTCTTTTCCCGGATTTTTTTTTTTTATTTTTGGGGATTTTTTTTTTTTTCATTTTTCCCGGATTTTTCCGAGTTTTTTTTTTTCCCATTCTTTTCCTGGATTTTTTTTTTTTATTTTTATTTTTGGGGAATTATTTTTATTTACTTTTCCCGGATTTTCCCCGGATATTTCCCCGTTTTTTTACTAACATTTCCCCGTTTTTTGAAGGATTTTCCTCCCAGATTTTTCCCTATTTTTTTTTAATTTTTGGGATCTTTATTTTTTTATTTTTCCCGGATTTTTCCTGATTTTTCCCCCCGTATTTCTCCCCGATTTAACCCCTTCCTTTCCACTCCCCCCCCCCTTTTCCCACCCGAACCGCGCAGGAATTCCCGATTTTTTCGGGAATTTTTCCCTCCAACTCCACCCAAACTTTTCCCTCCCCACCAAAAAAAAAAACCCAAAAATTCCCAAAATTTCGGCGCCAAGATCGGGCCCACAGAGGGGGGTCGGGAGCCGAATTTTTGGCGGGAAAAATCGCGATTTTGGCGCGAAAAAGCCGCGGGAGTTTCCGTACCTGCGAGACGGAGAAATCCCCAGCGCGGGGAGAGCCGAGCGGGGAAGGGGCGGGGCTTGGAGGGGGCGGGGCTTGAGGAAGGGGCTGAGATTGCTGAATGGGCAGAGTTTTATGAATGGGCGGTGCTTGGCAAGGGGCGGAGCTTAAGGAATAAGCAGTGCGGAATGGGCGGGGCTTCAGCAATGAACGGGGCTTTGGGGATGGGGCGGGGCTTAGGGGAGGGGCGGGGCTTCGGGATGGGGCGGGGCTTGGAGAATAAACAGGGCTTAGGGATGGGGCGGGGCTTAGAGAAGGGGCGGAGCTTGAGGGAATGGGCGGAGTTTGGGAGGGAGCGGGGCTCATGAAGAGGGGTGGTGGAATGGGCGTGGCTTTTGAGGAAGGGGCGTGGTTTGGGGAATAGGCGTGGCTTGGGGGAATGGTCCGCGCTTAAGGGAGGGGCGGGGGTTTGGATGGGCGTGGCTTTGTGGAAGGGGCGTGGCTTGGGGAAATGGACGTGGCTTTGTGGAAGGGGCGTGGCTTGGGGAAGGGCCTGGCTTAGAGAATGACAACGGGTTGAAGAAAGGGCGGGGCTTCTGGAAAGGGGGCGTGGCTTGGGGAAGGGGCGGGGCTTGGAGATATGGACATGGCTTTAAAGAAGGGGCGTGGATTGTGGAAGGGGCGTGGCTTGGATAATGACCATGAGTTGAAGAAGGGGCGGGGCTTCGGGAAAGGGGGCGGGGCTTAGCGGAAGGGGCGTGGCCAGGGAGAGGAGGGGGGAGGGCGGGAGCGGAGCAGGGAGGGGAAATCAAAGCGAATTTTTGGGGGGAAAATGGGAAATTTTGGGACAAAGTGGATTTGTTTTGGGAAAAGGGGATTTTTAGGGGATAAAGAGAAATTTTGGGGGGCAAGGATGGGATTTTTGGGGGGTTTTTTGGGGAAAAATGGGGGTTTGGGGGGCGAAAATTTGGGGTTTTTGGAGGAGCTTTATTGGAGGCAAAATGGGATTTTGGGGCGATTTTGGGAGGAAAATGGGAATTTTAGGGGGTTTTGGGGGGAAAATGGGAATTTTTGGGGACAGGTGTGATTTTTTGGGGTTTTTTGGGGGAAAATTGGGTAAAAATGGGATTTTGAGGGGTGAAAAAAGGGAATTTTTCGGAAATTTGGGGGGGAATTGGTGTTTTGGGGGCATTCTTGGGGAAAAAATGGAATTTTGGAGGGCGAGAATGAGAATTTTTGGCGATTTATTTGGAATTCTTGTGAGAATTCTTCTGGAATTTTTGGGGAATTCTGTTGGAATTATTGGGGATTGTTTTGGGGAATTTTTTGGGAATTTTTTGGGGTTTTTGTGGGAATTTTGGGGAATTTTTTGGGAATTTTTTTGGAAATTTTGGGGAATTTTTTGGGGAATTTTTGGGGGAATTTTGCGGGAATTCTCAGTGGTTCTTCGGGAATATTTGGGAAATATTTGGGAATTATTGAGGAATTCCTGTGGGAATTCTTCTGGAAAGTTTTTGGGAATTTTATGGGAATTTTGGGGGAATTTTTTGGGAATTTTTGGGAATTTTTTGGGAATTTTTGGGGAATTTTTTGGCAATTTTTTGGGATTTTGTGGGGAATTTTTTGGGGAATTTTTTGGGAAAATTTTGTGGGAATTCTCAGTGGTTCTTCGGGAATATTTGGGAATTATTGAGGAATTCCTGTGGGAATTCTTCTGGAAAGTTTTTGGGAATTTTATGGGAATTTTGGGGAATTTTTTGGGAATTTTTGGGATTTTTTTGGGGATTGTTTTGGGGAATTCTTTGGGAATTTTGGGGGGTTTTTGTGGGAATTCTCAGTGGTTCTTCAGGAATCTTTGGGAAATATTTGGGAATTATGAAGGAATTCCTGTGGGAATTCTTCTGGAAAGTTTTTGGGAATTTTATGGGATTTTTTTGGAAATTTTGGGGAATTTTTTGGGAATTTTTTGAGGAATTTTTTGGGAATTTTTTGGGAATTTTTTGGGATTTTTGGGGGAATTTTTTGGGATTTTGTGGGAATTCTCAGTGGTTCTTCGGGAATATTTGGGAAATATTTGGGAATTATTGAGGAATTCCTGTGGGAATTCTTCTGGAAAGTTTTTGGGAATTTTATGGGAATTTTGGGGGAATTTTTTGGGAATTTTTTGGGGAATTTTTTGGGAATTTTTGGGGGGTTTTTGTGGGAATTCTCAGTGGTTCTTCAGGAATATTTGGGAAATATTTGGGAATTATTGAGGAATTCCTGTGGGAATTCTTCTGGAAAGTTTTGGGGAATTTTTGGGGAATTTTTTGGGCTCAGAGGGAGGGGAATCTCAAGGATTCCAAGGAAACCAAAATTGCTTTAAAATCCCAAAATTTTATTTTTCCGTGTTTGAAACAGCTTAAAGGAAACAATTAATGATTCATAATTAATTAGTAATTCTTGACTCCTGATTATTGATGATTAGTTGTTGATTAATAACCATTAATTAGAATCTGGTGAATTATTTGTTAGTAATTATTAGTTAAGAATTCGTTTCTTGGATTCTTTAAAGTTTGGAATTCCCGGGAAAAATTCCCAAGCCAAGCTTGGAATTCCTGGCAGGAAAATTCCCACAAATTCCAGGAAAAAATTCTCGTTTAAAGGTTGGAATTCCTGAGAAAAACTCATCGGGAAAAAATGGGAATTCCCAGGAAAAAATTCCCACTCAAGGCTTGGAATTCCTGGGGAAAATTTCTGCTCCGAATCTTGGAATTCCATGGAAAGTTTCCTTTGGAAATCTTGGAATTCCAGGGGAAAATTTTCTGCTCCGAATCTTGGAATTGCAGGGAAAATTTCCCTTTGAAATCTTGGAATTCCTGGGAAAAATTTCTCCTCCAAACCTTGGAATTCCAGGGGAAAATTCCCATTGAAATCTTGGAATTGCAGGGAAAAATTCCCACTGAAATCTTGGAATTCCAGGAAAAGTTTCCCAATTGAATCTTGGAATTCCGGGGAAAAATTTCTGCTCCAAATCTTGGAATTCCAGGGGAAGTTTCCCATTGAAATCTTGGAATTCCTGGGAAAATTTCCCCACTGAAATCTTGGAATTCCTGGGAAAAATTTCTGCTCCAAATCTTGGAATTCCTGGGGAAATTTTCCCACTAAAATCTTGGAATTCCTGGGAAAAATTCCCATTGAAATCTTGGAATTGCAGGGAAAAATTCCCATTGAAATCTTGGAATTCCAGGGAAAATTCCTCACTGAAATCTTGGAATTCCAGGGAAAATTTTCTGGTCCAAATCTTGGAATTCCTGGGAAAAAAATTCCCACAAATTCCTGGGGGAAATTTCCCACTGAAATCTTGGAATTGCAGGGAAAAATTCCTGCTCCAAATCTTGGAATTCCAGGGAAAAATTCCCACTGAAATCTTGGAATTCCAAGGAAAGTTTCCCATTGGAATTCCAGGGAAAATTTCTGCTCCAAATCTTGGAATTCCAGGGGAAGTTTCCCACTGAAATCTTGGAATTGCAGGGAAAATTCCTCAGCGAAATCTTGGAATTCCTGGGAAAAATTTCTGCTCCAAATATTGGAATTCCTGGGGAAATTTTCCCACTAAAATCTTGGAATTCCTGGGAAAAATTCCCACTGAAATCTTGGAATTCCTGGGAAAAATTTCTGCTCCAAATCTTGGAATTCCTGGGGAAATTCCTCACTGAAATCTTGGAATTCCAGGGAAAATTTTCTGCTCCAAATCTTGGAATTCCTGGGAAAAAAATCCCACAAATTCCTGGGGGAAATTTCCCGCTGAAATCTTGGAATTGCAGGGAAAATTCCTCACCGAAATCTTGGAATTCCTGGGAAAAATTTCTGCTCCAAATATTGGAATTCCAAGGAAATTTTTCCCACTAAAATCTTGGAATTCCTGGGAAAAATTCCCACTGAAATCTTGGAATTCCTGGGAAAAATTCCCACTGAAATCTTGGAATTCCTGGGAAAAATTTCTGCTCTAAATCTTGGAATTCCTGGGAAAAAAAATTCCCACAAATTCCTGGGGGAAATTTCCCACTGAAATCTTGGAATTGCAGGGAGAGTTTCCCATTGAAATCTTGGAATTGCAGGGAAAAATTTCTGCTCCAAATCTTGGAATTCCAGGGAAAAATTCCCACTAAAATCTTGGAATTCCAGGCAAAAATTCCCACTGAAATCTTGGAATTCCTGGGAAAAATTTCTGCTCCAAATCTTGGAATTCCTGGGAAAATTCCTCACTGAAATCTTGGAATTGCAGGGAAAGTTTTCCATTGGAATTCCAGGGAAAATTTCCAATTGAAATCTTGGAATTCCAGGGAAAATTCCTCACTGAAGTCTTGGAATTCCAGGGGAAAATTCCTCACCGAAATCTTGGAATTCCTGGGAAAAATTTCTGCTCCAAATCTTGGAATTCCTGGGGAAATTTTCCCACTAAAATCTTGGAATTCCAGGGAAAAATTCCCACTGAAATCCTGGAATTCCTGGGAAAAATTTCTGCTCCAAATGTTGGAATTCCAGGGAAAGTTTCCCACTTAAATCTTGGAATTCCAGGGGAAAATTTCTGATCCAAATCTTGGAATTCCTGGGAAAGTTTCCCATTGAAAACTTGGAATTCCAGGGAAAAATTCCCATTGAAATCTTGGAATTCCTGGGAAAAAATTTCCACAAATTCCTGGGGAAAATTTCCCACTGAAATCTTGGAATTCCAGGGAAAGTTTCTCCTCCAAACCTTGGAATTCCAGGGAAAAATTCCCACTAAAATCTTGGAATTCCAGGGAAAATTCCTCACTGAAATCTTGGAATTCCAGGGAAAATTTTCTGCTCCAAATCTTGGAATTCCTGGGAAAAAAATTCCCACAAATTCCTGGGGGAAATTTCCCACTGAAATCTTGGAATTGCAGGGAAAAATTCCTGCTCCAACTCTTGGAATTCCAGGGAAAAATTCCCACTGAAATCTTGGAATTCCAAGGAAAGTTTCCCATTGGAATTCCAGGGAAAATTTCTGCTCCAAATCTTGGAATTCCAGGGAAAGTTTCCCACTGAAATCTTGGAATTGCAGGGAAAATTCCTCAGCGAAATCTTGGAATTCCTGGGAAAAATTTCTGCTCCAAATATTGGAATTCCTGGGGAAATTTTCCCACTAAAATCTTGGAATTCCAGGGAAAAATTCCCATTGAAATCTTGGAATTCCAGGGAAAAATTCCCACTGAAATCTTGGAGTTCCTGGGAAAAATTTCTGCTCTAAATCTTGGAATTCCTGGGAAAATTCCTCACTGAAATCTTGGAATTCCAGGGAAAATTCCTCACTGAAATCTTGGAATTGCAGGGAAAATTTTCTGCTCCAAATCTTGGAATTCCTGGGAAAAAAATTCCCACAAATTCCTGGGGGAAATTTCCCGCTGAAATCTTGGAATTGCAGGGAAAAATTCCTGCTCCAACTCTTGGAATTCCAGGGAAAAATTCCCACTGAAATCTTGGAATTCCAAGGAAAGTTTCCCATTGGAATTCCAGGGAAAATTTCTGCTCCAAATCTTGGAATTCCAGGGAAAGTTTCCCACTGAAATCTTGGAATTGCAGGGAAAATTCCTCAGCGAAATCTTGGAATTCCTGGGAAAAATTTCTGCTCCAAATATTGGAATTCCTGGGGAAATTTTCCCACTAAAATCTTGGAATTCCAGGGAAAAATTCCCATTGAAATCTTGGAATTCCAGGGAAAAATTCCCACTGAAATCTTGGAGTTCCTGGGAAAAATTTCTGCTCTAAATCTTGGAATTCCTGGGAAAATTCCTCACTGAAATCTTGGAATTCCAGGGAAAATTCCTCACTGAAATCTTGGAATTGCAGGGAAAATTTTCTGCTCCAAATCTTGGAATTCCTGGGAAAAAAATTCCCACAAATTCCTGGGGGAAATTTCCCGCTGAAATCTTGGAATTGCAGGGAAAATTCCTCACCGAAATCTTGGAATTCCTGGGAAAAATTTCTGCTCCAAATCTTGGAATTCCAGGGAAAGTTTCCCATTGAAATCTTGGAATTCCAGGGAAAAATTTCTGCTCCAAATCTTGGAATTCCAGGGAAAAATTCCTACTGAAATCTTGGAATTCCAGGGAAAAATTCCTACTGAAATCTTGGCATTCCAGGGAAAATTTCCAATTGAAATCTTGGAATTCCAGGGAAAATTCCCCACTGAAATCTTGGAATTCCAGGGAAAAATTTTCTACTCCAAATCTTGGAATTCCAGGGAAAGTTTCCCATCGAAACCTTGGAATTCCAGGGGAAAATTCCCACTGAAATCTTGGAATTGCAGGGGAAAATTCCAGGAAAAAAAAATCAAATTCCGGGGAAAAGTTGCGGGATGTCAAAGTTTGGAATTGTTGGGCCGGGAATTCTCCTCCGGGGGGAGATTCCGCAGCCAGCGCAGCACGATCCCGGTCAGCTCCGACGGCCTGAGGGAAAAACGGAAAATTCCAGAAATTTTGGGGAATTTTTGGGAATTTTCGGGAAAATTTTGGGGGGAATTTTGGAGAATCTTTGGGGGATTATTGGGGAAATATTTGAGAGTTCCGGGGGAATTTTCTTCAGGAATTCTTTGGGAACTTTTTGGGAATTCTTAGGGGAATTCTTGGGGAAATATTTGGGGATTTTTTTGGGATTTTAGGGAATTTGAAGGAATTTTGGGGCATTATTGGGAAAATTTGGGGGGATTTTTGGGAATTTTTGGGAAAATTTTGGGGGAATTTTAGGGGGATTATTGGGGAAATATTGGGGAATTCTGGGGGAATTCTTCAGGAATTCTTTGGGAATTTTGGGGGAATTTTTGGGGAAGTATTTGGGGATTTTTTGGGAATTCTTTGGAGAAATATTTGGGGGTTTTGGAGATTATTGGGAAAATTTGGGGGGAAATTTTGGGAATTTTTGGGAAAATTTTGGGGGGATTTTTGGGGATTATTGGGGAATTCTTCAGGAATTCTTCGGGGAAGTTTTGGGGAAATATTTGGGAAATCTTTGGGAATTTTGGGGATTTTTTTGGGAATTCTTTGGGGAAATATTTGGGGATTTTGGGGGATTTGAGGGAATTTTGGGGCATTATTGGGAAAATTTGGGAGAATTTTTGGGAAAATTTTGGGGGGAATTTTGGGGAATCTTTGGGGGATTATTGGGGAAATATTGGGGAATTCTGGGGGAATTCTTCGGGAACTTTTTGGGAATTCTTAGGGGAAGTTTTGGGGAAATATTTGGGGATTTTTTGGGAATTCTTTGGGGAAATATTTGGGGATTTTGAGGAATTTTGGGGGAATTTTGGGGGATTATTGGGAAAATTTGGGGGGGAATTTTGGGAATTTTTGGGAAAATTTTGGGGGAATTTTTGGGGATTATTGGGAAATTCTTCAGGAATTCTTCGGGAACTTTTTGGGAATTCTTAGGGGAAGTTTTGGGGAAATATTTGGGAAATCTTTGGGAATTTGGGGGATTTTTGGGGAAATCTTTGGGAATTTTGGGGATTTTTTTGGGAATTCTTTGGGGAAATATTTTGGGATTTTGGGGCATTATTGGGAAAATTTGGGGGAGATTTTTGGGAATTTTTGGGAAAATTTTGGGGGAATTTTTGGGGGATTATTGGGGAAATATTGGGGAATTCTGGGGGGATTCTTCAGGAATTCTTTCGGAATTTTTTGCGGAAATCTTTGGGAATTTTGGGAATTTTTGGGGAAGTATTTGGAGATTTTTTTGGAAATTCTTTGGGGAAATATTTTGGGATTTTGGGGGAATTTTGGGGCATTATTGGGGAAATTTGAGGGGGAATTTGGGAGAATTTTTGGGAAAATTTCGGGGGAATTTTTGGGGAATCTTTGGGGGATTATTGGGGAAATATTTGAGAGTTCTGGGGGGATTCTTCAGGAATTCTTTGGGAATTTTGGGGGAATTTTTGGGGAAGTATTTGGGGATTTTTTTGGGAATTTGAGGGAATTTTGGGGGATTATTGGCAAAATTTGGGGGAATCTTTGGGGGATTATTGGGGAAATATTGGGGAATTCTCGGGGGATTCTTCAGGAATTCTTCAGGAATTCTTCAGGAATTCTTTGGGAACTTTTTGGGAATTCTTAGGGGAATTCTTCAGGAATTCATTGGGAACTTTTTGGGGAAATCTTTGGGAATTTTGGGAATTTTTGGGGAAGTATTTGGGGATTTTTTTGGGAATTCTTTGGGGAAATATTTGGGGATTTTGGGGGATTATTGGGAAAATTTGGGGGGATTTTTGGGGAAATATTTGGGAATTCTTCAGGAATTCTTCGGGAATTCTTTGGGAGTTTTTTAGGAATTTTTGGGAAATCTTAGGGAAGTTTGGGGGAATTCTTGGGGAAATATTTGGGAATTCTTTGGGGATTTTTTGGGAAATTTTTTGGGAAGTTTTTGGGAATTCTTTGGGAATCCTGTGGGGAATATTTGGGAATTATTCAAAATTCCTCAGGGAATTCTTTGGGAATTTTTGTGGAATTCTTGGGGCATTCTTAGAGAACTTTGGGGGAATTATTGGGGAATTTTTGGAGATTTTTTTGGGACATTTTGGAGAATTTTTAGGAATTTTGGGAATTTTGGGAATGGGGAATCCTGGGGATTTTGGGAATCTTGGGAATTTTGGGAATTGCAGGATTTGAGAATTCTGGGGTTTGGGAATTCCCAGGAATATTTGGGATCCCGAATCCTGGGAATTTTGGGAATCCTGGGAATTCTTGGAATCCTGGGGATTTTGGAAATTTTGGGAATTTGGGGAATGGGGAATTTTGGGGATTTTGGGAATTTTGGGATTTTTGGGACTTTTGGGAATCCTGGGACTTTTGGGAATTTTGAGAATTTTGGGAATTTGGGGAATTTTGGGAATATTGGGAATCCTGGGAATTTTGGGAATTTTGGGAATCCTGGGAATTTTGGGAATGGGGAATTCTGGGAATCGGGAATTTGGGGAATTCTGGGAATGGGGAATTCTGGGATTGGGGAATTTTGGGAATTGTGGGAATTTTGGGAATTGTGGGAATGGGGAATTTGGGGAATGGGGAATTGTGTGAATTTGGGCACTTTGCGGCTGCGGGGCCGCCCCCACCTCTCCATCTGTGTCCAGTGGCCGCAGTCCTCGATGTGGCCGCGCTGCAGCCGCGGGATCTGAACGGGAAAGGGCCCGGATGGAACCTCCCGGAACCTTCCAGAACCTCCCAGAACCTCCCAGAACCTTCCAGAACCTCCCAGAACCTCCCAGAACCTCCCAGAACCTTCCAGAACCTCCCAGAACCTTCTGGAACCTCCGGGGAACCTTCCGGAACCTCCCAGAACCTTCCGGAACCTCCCAGAACCTCCCGGAACCTCCCAGAACCTTCCAGAACCTTCTGGAACCTCCCAGAACCTTCCGGAACCTTCCAGAACCTTCCAGAACCTTCCGGAACCTCCCAGAACCTCCCAGAACCTTCCAGAACCTCCCAGAACCTTCTGGAACCTCCGGGGAACCTTCCGGAACCTCCCAGAACCTCCCGGAACCTCCCAGAACCTTCCAGAACCTTCCAGAACCTTCCGGAACCTTCCAGAACCTTCCGGAACCTCCGGGGAACCTTCCGGAACCTCCAGAACCTCCGGGACCTCCGGAACCTCCCAGAACCTTCCAGAACCTTCCAGAACCTCCCGGAACCTTCCGGAACCTCCCGGAACCTTCCGGAACCTTCCCCAGCTCCCACCCCTCCCCTGGCAACAAGAAATTCCCACTTTTCCCCCATTTTCCCAGATTTTTGCTGGATTTTTCCCAGTTTTTCCCCATTTTTTCCCCATTTTTTCCCCATGTTTTTCCCATTTTTTCCCATTTTTTTTCTGAATTTTTCCCAATTTTTCCCACATTTTTCCCGTATTTTCCCCATTTTCCCCCCATTTTTTTCCCTTCTTTCTTGCATTTTTTCCAATTTTTCCTGGTTTTATTTTTTCCCAATTTTTCTTGGTTTACTTCCCATATTTTTCCCAATTTCTTCCCATTTTCCCCCACTTTTTCCCCATTTTTTCACATTTTTCCCAATTTCCCCCACATTTTCCCTTTTTTTTCCCGATTTTTTCCTGTAATTTTTTCCCTTTCTTCCCCATATTTTCCCCATTTTTTCCTGTATTTTCCTCACATTTTCCCCATTTTTCCCCGTATTTTCTCCATTTTTTCCCCCCATTTTTTTCTGAATTTTTCCCCATTTTTCCCGTATTTTCCCCATTTTCCCCCCATTTTTTCACTTCTTTCTTCCATTTTTTCCAATTTTTCCTGGGTTTTTTTTCCCCAGTTTTTCTTGGTTTATTTCCCATATTTTTCCCAATTTTTTCCCATTCTCCCCCAATTTTTCCCTGTAATTTTTTCCTGTAATTTTTTCCCTTTCTTCCCCGTATTCTCCCCATTTTTTCCTGTATTTTCCTCACGTTTTCCCCATTTTTTCCCCGTATTTTCCCCGTGTTTTTCGCATACTTTTTCCAATTTTTTCCCATATTTTCCCCGGTTTTTCCCCGTATTTTTCCCCGTGTTTTCCCCGTATTTTTCCCAATATTTTCCCCTTTTTTTCCTGCATTTTCCACACATTTTCCCCATTTTTTCCCCATATTTTCCCCATAATTTTTCCCATTTTTTCCTGTAATTTTTTCCCTTTCTTCCCCATTTTTTCCTGCATTTTCCGTACATTTTCCCAAGTTTTTTCCCCATTTTTTCCCCATATTTTCCCCATACTTTTCCCCATTTTTTCCCCATTTTTTCCCCATTTTTTCCCCGTTTTTCCCCCATTTTTCCCTGTATTTTCCGTACATTTTCCCCATTTTTTCCCCATATTTTTCCAATTTTTCCCCATTTTTCCCCAATTTTTTCCCATATTTTCCCCGTATTTTCCCGGTATTTTCCCCAATTTTTCCCATATTTTCCCCGTATTTTCCCCCATTTTTTCCCCATATCTTCCCCGTATTTTTCCCTGAATTTTTCCCATTTTTTCCCCATTTTTTCCCCGCATTTTCCCCGTATTTTCCCTGTATTTTCCCCAATTTTTCCCCGTATTTTCCCCATATTTTTCCCATATTTTCTCTGTATTTTCCCCATATTTTCCCCAATTTTTCCCCGTATTTTCCCCAATTTTTTCCCATATTTTCCCCGTATTTTCCCTGTATTTTCCCCGTATTTTCCCCAATTTTTCCCCGTATTTCCCCGTATTTTTCCCATATTTTCCCTGTATTTTCCCCAATTTTTTCCCATATTTTCCCCATATTTTTTCCCATATTTTCCCCGCATTTTTCCCAATTTTTTCCTATTTTTTCCCCCTATTTTCCCCTTTTTTTCCCCGTATTTTCCCCAATTTTTCCTCCCATTTTCCCCGTGTTTTCCCCGTATTTTATTTTCCCCGTATTTTCCCGGTATTTTCCCCAATTTTTCCCCATATTTTCCCTGTATTTTCCCCAATTTTTTCCCCGTATTTTTCCCATATTTTCCCCGTTTTTTCCCGAATTTTTTCCCATATTTTCCCCGTTTTTTCCCCTGAATTGTTCCCATTTTTCCCTGTATTTTCCCGAATTTTTTCCCATATTTTCCCCGTTTTTTCCCCGCATTTTCCCCATATTTTCCCCGTATTTTCCCCTGAATTTTTCCCATTTTTTCCCCATTTTTTCCCCGCATTTTCCCCGTATTATCCCCAATTTTTCCCCATATTTTCCCCGTATTTTCCCCATATTTTTCCCATTTTTTCCCCATTTTTTCCCCCATTTTCCCCGTGTTTCCCTCACCCATTTCTCCATGCCCTTGCTCAGGCCGGGTTTCAGCACCGGGTCCTTCCCGGCCGTCACCATCAGCGCCGGCAGCGGGATCTGCCCCAACGGGGAGAAATCCGGGATTGGGGGGTCCCCAGGGGGAAAATGGGATTTGGGGGGGTCCCAGCCGGGATTTGGGGGGTCCCCAGGGGGAAAAATGGGATTTGGGGGGTCCCAGCCGGGATTTGGGGGGTCCCGAGGGGGGGAAATGGGATTTGGGGGTCCCAGCCGGGATTTGGGGGATCCTGAAGGGATTTGGGGGATCCCAGAGGGGATTTGGGGGGTCCCGAGCGGAGAAAATGGGATTTTGGGGGGTCCCAGCCGGGATTTGGGTGGTCCTGAGGGGGGGGAAAATGGGATTTGGGGGATCCCAGCTGGGATTTGGGGGGTCCCAGCCGGGAATTGGGGGATCCCGAGGGGAAAAAAATGGGATTTGGGGGGTCCCAGCTGGGATTTGGGGGCTCCCCAGGGGGAAAAAATGGGATCTGGGGGATCCCAGCCGGGATTTGGGGCATCCTGAAGGGATTTGGGGGATCCCGAGGTGGAAAATGGGATTTGGGGGGGTCCTGAAGGGATTTGGGGGGTCCCGAGGGGGGGAAAATGGGATATGGGGGATCCCAGATGGAATCCAGAGGGGATTTGGGGGATCTGGAGGGGATCTGGGGGATCCTGAGGTGGAAAATGGGATTTGGGGGGTCCCAGCCGGGATCTGGGGGGTCCCGAGGGGGGAAAATGGGATTTGGGGGGTCCCAGCCGGGATTTGGGGGGTCCCAGAGGGGATTTGGGGGGTCCCAGAGGGGGGAAATGGGATTTGGGGGCTCCCAGACGGGATTTGGGGGATCCCAGAGGGGATTTGGGGGGTCCCAGCCGGGATTTGGGGGGTCCCGAGGGGGGGAAAATGGGATATGGGGGATCCCAGATGGAATCCAGAGGGGATTTGGGGGATCTGGAGGGGATCTGGGGGATCCCGAGGTGGAAAATGGGATTTGGGGGGGGTCCCAGCCGGGATCTGGGGGGTCCCGAGGGGATTTGGGGGATCCCGAGGGGAGTCTGGGGGGAATGTGGGGGGGCCTGAGGGGATCCAGGGGGGCCCTGGAGACGCTAAATTGGGATCGGGGTCAGGATTGGGATCGGGGTCGGGATTGGGGTCAGGATCGGGGTCGGGGTCGGGGTTGGGATCGGGATCGGGATTGGGGTCGGGGTCGGGGTCGGGGTCGGGGTCGGGGTCGGGGTCGGGATCGGGATCGGGACTGGGGTCGGGGTCGGGATCGGGGTCAGGATCGGGGTCGGGGTCGGGGTTGGGATCGGGATCGGGGTCGGGATCGGGGTCAGGATCGGGGTCGGGGTCGGGGTTGCTTTGGGGACGGGGATGGGATCGGGATCAGGCTCAGGGATCATTTTGGGATCAGGGCCGGGCTCAGGATCACGATGGGATCAGTTCGGGGATGGGTTTGGGGTCGGGGATCGTTTTGGGAATTTGGATCGGGGTTGGGATCGGGATTGGGATCGGGATAATTTCTGGGGATAGGGATGGGTTTGGGATCGGGTTCAGGGTGGGATCAGGACGGGGATTGGGATCAGGGATCAGGGCGGGATCAGGATGGGGATCGGTTCGGGATGGGGCTCAGGGATCAGGGTGGGATCAGGATGGGGATGGATTTGGGATCGGGCTCAGGGATCAATTTTGGGATGGGGATGGGGGTCGGGACTGGGCTCAGGGACCAGTTTGGGGGTGGGGATCGGTTCGGGATTGGGCTCAGGGATCGGTTTTGGGATGGGGATCGGTTTGGGATCGGTTTGGGATCGGTTTGGGATGGGGACGGGTTTGGGATGGGGCTCAGGGACCATTTTGGGATTGGGATCGGGTTTGCTCCTCCCCGCCCTGCCCCGGGCGCTCAGAGCTCAGGATCAGGGTGGGACCAGGGTTGGGGATGGGGATCCCTCTGGGATCGGGCTCAGGGATCAGTTTGGGATCACTTTGGGATGGGGATCGGTTTGGGATCAGGCTCAGGGATCAGTTTGGGATCAGTTTGGGATGGGGCTCAGGGATCAGTTTGGGATCGGGATCAGTTTGGGAGCAGTGTGGGATGGGGATCGGTTTGGGATGGGGCTCAGGGATCACGGTGGGATCAGTTTGGGATTGGGATGGGTTTGGGATGGGGCTCAGGGCCAGGATCAGTTTGGGGATGGGGCTCAGGGATCATTTTTGGGATGTCAATGGATTTGGGATCACGTTCAGGGATCATTTTGGGATCGGGATCGCTCCTCACCGTCCTGCCGCGGGCGCTCAGGGCCCAGCTCCGGGATCAGGGCCAGGATCGGGATTGGGGATGGGGATGGGTTTGGGATCGGGCTCAGGGATCAGTTTGGGATCAGGATGAGGATGGGGATCGGTTTGGGATTGGGATTGGTTCGGGATGGGTCTCGGGGCTCAGTTTGGGGTTCAGGATGGGGCTCAGGGCTCAGGGCTCAGTTTGGGGTTCGGGATGGGGCTCAGGGCTCAGTTTGGGGTTCAGGATGGGGCTCGGGGATCAGTTTGGGATGGAGATCGGGCTCAGGGCTCAGTTTGGGGTTCGGGATGGGGCTCAGGGCTCAGTTTGGGGTTCAGGATGGGGCTCAGGGCTCAGTTTGGGATGGGGATGGGGCTCAGGGCTCAGTTTGGGGTTCAGGATGGGGCTCGGGGCTCAGTTTGGGGTTCGGGATGGGGCTCAGGGATCAGTTGGGGTTCGGGATGGGGCTCAGGGATCAGTTTGGGGTTCGGGATGGGTCTCAGGGCTCAGTTTGGGGTTCAGGATGGGGCTCAGGGCTCAGTTTGGGGTTCAGGATGGGGCTCAGGGCTCAGTTTGGGGTTCGGGATGGGTCTCGGGGCTCAGTTTGGGGTTCAGGATGGGGCTCAGGGCTCAGTTTGGGGTTCAGGATGGGTCTCGGGGCTCAGTTTGGGGTTCGGGATGGGGCTCGGGGCTCAGTTTGGGATGGGGATGGGGCTCCGGGCTCAGTTTGGGGTTCGGGATGGGGCTCAGGGCTCAGTTTGGGGTTCAGGATGGGGCTCGGGGCTCAGTTTGGGGTTCGGGATGGGGCTCAGGGCTCAGTTTGGGGTTCAGGATGGGGCTCGGGGCTCAGTTTGGGGTTCGGGATGGGGCTCGGGGCTCAGTTTGGGGTTCGGGATGGGGCTCGGGGCTCAGTTTGGGGTTCGGGATGGGGCTCAGGGCTCAGTTTGGGGTTCAGGATGGGGCTCGGGGCTCAGTTTGGGGTTCGGGATGGGGCTCGGGGCTCAGTTTGGGGTTCAGGATTGGGCTCAGGGATCAGTTTGGGGTTCGGGATGGGGCTTGGGGCTCAGTTTGGGGTTCGGGATGGGTCTCGGGGCTCGGGGCTCAGTTTGGGGTTCAGGATTGGGCTCAGGGATCAGTTTGGGGTTCGGGATGGGGCTTGGGGCTCAGTTTGGGGTTCGGGATGGGTCTCGGGGCTCAGTGTGGGGTTCGGGATGGGGCTCGGGGCTCAGTTTGGGATGGGGATGGGTCTCGGGGCTCGGGGCTCAGTTTGGGGCTGGGTCTCCCCGCTCACCGTCCGGCCGCGGGCGCTCAGGGCCCAGCTCCGGGATCAGGGTGGGATCAGGGTTGGGGATGGGGGTGGGTTTGGGATCAGGCTCAGGGATCGGTTTGGGGATGGGTCTCGGGGCTCGGGGCTCGGTGTCCCCGCTCACCGTCCGGCCGCGGGCGCTCAGGGCCCAGTCGTGGTTCTCCCGCAGGTTCCGGTACCAGTTCAGGGGCCCCCTGGGAAACCCCGCAGGGAGCTGGCAACGATCCCAGAGGGGCATCGGGGCAGGGGTCGGGGATCGGGGATCGGGGATCGGGGATCGGGGCAGGGGTCGGGGATCGGGGATCGGGGCAGGGATCGGGGCAGGGATCGGGGATCAGGGCAGCGATCGGGGCAGGGATCGGGGCAGGGGTCGGGGATCAGGGCAGCGATCGGGGCAGGGGTCGGGGCAGGGGTCGGGGATCAGGGATCGGGGATCGGGGCAGGGATCGGGGCAGGGGTCGGGGATGGGGGCAGGGATCGGGGATCGGGGATTGGGGATTGGGGATCGGAGCAGGGATTGGGGATCGGGGATCGGAGCAGGGATCGGGGCAGGGATCGGGGATCGGGGCAGGGATCGGGGATCGGGGATTGGGGATTGGGGATTGGGGATCGGGGATCGGGGCAGGGATCGGGGCAGGGGTCGGGGCAGGGATCGGGGATTGGGGATCGGGGATTGGGGATCGGGACAGGGATCGGGACAGGGATCGGGGATCGGGGATCAGGGCAGGGGTCGGGGATCGGGGCAGGGATCGGGGCAGGG
Organism: Ammospiza caudacuta; assembly: GCF_027887145.1. Classification (NCBI taxonomy): domain Eukaryota; kingdom Metazoa; phylum Chordata; class Aves; order Passeriformes; family Passerellidae; genus Ammospiza; species Ammospiza caudacuta. The sequence continues at coordinate 117,423,809 of NC_080595.1, read as the reverse complement.
ATCGGGGATCGGGGATCGGGGATCGGGGCAGGGATCGGGGCAGGGGTCGGGGCAGGGATCGGGGATCGGGGCAGCGATCGGGGCAGGGGTCGGGGCAGGGATTGGGGATGGGGGCAGGGATCGGGGATTGGGGATCGGGGATTGGGGATCGGGGATCGGGGCAGGGGTCGGGGATCGGGGATCGGGGCAGGGGTCGGGGATCGGGGCAGGGATCGGGGCAGGGATCGGGGCAGGGGTCGGGGATCGGGGCAGGGGTCGGGGATCGGGGGTCGGGGCAGGGATCAAGCGGATCCCACCTGAAGCCGGACTTGCGGAACTGCCGGACGTAGTAGCGCAGCACGGCCGGGGGCAGCAGGCGGCTCTCGGGGGGATCCTCGGGGAGCCCCACCAGGAGACCCCCTGGGAACACAACGGGAGGGAGGGATCCACCCGCAATGGGATCCCCCAGATCACCCCCCACCCCCCCCGGAGCCACCCTCGGCATTGCTGACGTCACTCAGGATCCCCCGCTCCCAGGGAACCCCTGAGGATCCCCCCCAGATCCCAGGGGATCCTCCCAAATCCCACGGGATCCTCCCCAGATCCCAGGGGATCCCCCATTCCAAAATCCCAGGGGATTCCCACCGGCCCAGATCCCCCATTCCCACGGGATCCCCCATTCCCACAGAATTCCCACATCCCAGGATCCCCCCCAGATCCCAGGGGATCCCCCCAAATCCCAGGGATCCCCCATTCCCACAGGATCCCCCATTCCCACTGAATTCCCACAGGCCCAGATCCCCCATTCCCACAGGATCCCCCATTCCCAGGGGATCCCCCCCAAATCCCACAGGATCCCCCCCAGATCCCAGGGGATCCCCCATTCCCAAATCCCAGGGGATTCCCACAGGCCCAGATCCCCCATTCCCACGGGATCCCCCATTCCCACAGAATTCCCACAGTCCCAGACCCCCATTCCCACGGGATCCCCCCCAGATCCCAGGGATCCCCCATTCCCACAGAATTCCCACATCCCAGGATCCCCCCCAGATCCCAGGGATCCCCCATTCCCACAGGATCCCCCATTCCCACTGAATTCCCACAGTCCCAGACCCCCATTCCCACGGGATCCCCCCCAGATCCCAGGGGATCCCCCATTCCCAAATCCCAGGGGATTCCCATCGGCCCAGATCCCCCATTCCCACAGGATCCCCCATTCCCACAGAATTCCCACATCCCAGGATCCCCCCAGATCCCATGGGATTCCCATTCCCACAGAATTCCCACAGTCCCCGATCCCCCATTCCCATAGGATCCCCCCCCAGATCCCAGGGATCCCCCATTCCCACAGGATCCCCCATTCCCACTGAATTCCCACAGTCCCCGATCCCCCATTCCCACGGGATCCCCCCCAGATCCCAGGGGATCCCCCATTCCCACAGAATTCCCACAGGCCCAGATCCCCCCCAAATCCCAGGGCTCCCCCATTCCCACAGAATTCCCACATCCCAGGATCCCCCATTCCCACAGGATCCCCCCAAATCTCACAGGATCCCCCCACTTCCAGGTGATCCCCCCAAATCCCACAGAACCCCCCAAATCCCACTGGATCCCCCCATATCCCAGGGGATCCCCCATTCCCACGGGATCCCCCCCAAATCCCAGGGGATTTTTCATCCCCACAGGATCCCCCAAATCCCACAGAACCCCCCCAAATCCCACTGGATCCCCCCCCCCCCCCATTTCCCGATCCCACAGGATCCCCGGGGGATCCCCCCCGTTCCCGATCGCGGTCGATCGCGGGGATCCCCCGCGGCCGTTCCCGGGCGCTCCCACCTCTCTGGCGGACGCGGCGCACGTCGAGGGGCACGGGCAGCCGATCCTGCGGGCGCAGGGCGTCCAGTGACCGGGGATCCCCGCACCCCAAGGGACCCGGGGGGCGGATCCCAGAAATCCCAGAAATCCCAGAAATCCACCCCAGAAATCCATCCCACAAATCCCACAAATCCATCCCAGAAATCCCAGAAATCCATCCCAGAAATCCCACAAATCCCACAAATCCCAGAAATCAATCCCAGAAATCCCACAAATCCCAGAAATCCCAGAAATCCATCCCAGAAATCCATCCCAGAAATCCCAGAAATCCCACAAATCCCACAAATCCATCCCAGAAATCCCACAAATCCCACAAATCCATCCCAGAAATCCCAGAAATCCCACAAATCCCAGGGGATCTCACAAATCCATCCCACAAATCCCAGAAATCCCACAAATCCCAGGGGATCCCCAGAAATCCCAGAAATCCATTCCAGAAATCCCACAAATCCCAGAAATCAATCCCAGAAATCCATCCCAGAAATCCCAGAAATCCCAGGGGATCCCACAAATCCCACAAATCCCACAGATCCCACAGATCAATCCCAGAAATCCCAGAAATCCCAGAAATCCCAGAAATCCCACAAATCCCAGAAATCCCAGGGGATCCCCACAAATCCCAGAAATCCCAGAAATCCCAGGGGATCCCCACAAATCCCAGAAATCCCACAAATCCCAGAAATCCCAGGGGATCGGGGATGGTCCCAGAGCGAGGGATCCCATTGGAGGCTCAAAAGCACTCTGGGATTGCCCATTTTGTTGGGATCCAGCCCCTCAGGCAGTCTCAATCCCGATCCCGATCCCAATCCCGATCCCGATCCAGATCCCAATCCCAATCTCAATCCCGATCCCAATCCCGATCCCAATCCCAATCCCATTCCAACCCCAATGCCCATCCCGATCCAGATCCCAATTCCAGTCTCAATCCCAATTCCGATCCCAGTTTTGATCCTCACCCTGATCTCGATCCTGATCCCAATCAATCCCAATCCAATCCCAATCCTGTTCCTGTTCCTGATCCCCATCCCAACCTCATCCCATCATCAATCCCAATCCCAATCCCGATATTGATGTAATCCCAATCCTGATCCCAATCCCAATTCCCATCCCCATCCCAATTCCCATCCCCATCCCAATCCTCTTCCTGATTTCAATCCCAATCCCAATCCCAATCCCAATCCCGATCCCGACCTCAATCCAATCCCAATGCTGATCCTGGTCCCAATTCCAACCTCAATCCCAATCCCAATCCCGATATTGATTTAATCCCAATCCTGATCCCAATCCCAATTCCCATCCCCATCCCAATCCCCTTCCTGATTCCCATCCCGATCCCAATCCCAACCCTGATCCCGATCCCAATCCCGTTCCCAGTCCAACCCTGACCCCAATCCCCATCCTGATCCCCATCCCATCCCCACCTCAATCCCAATCCCAATCCCAAATCCCAATCCCAAATCCCATCCCTGACCCCGATCCCAAACCCATTCTGTGTTCTGATCCCAATCCTGATCCCAATCCCACCCCCAATCCAAATCCTAATCCCAATCCTAATCCCCGATCCCAACCCCGATCCCGATCCCATTCCATTCCCCATCTTGACCCCAATCCTGATTCTGATCCCACTCCCATCTCTACCCCAACCCCAACGCCAATCCCGATCCCGATCCCGATCATGATCCCATTCTCATTCCAACCCCAACCCCAACCCCAACCCCACGTCTAATCCCAATCCCAATCCCAACCCCAACCCCAACCCCAATCCCAACCCCATCCCGGACCCCATTCCCAATGCCAAGAGTGACCCTGACCCCATTCCCACCCCATTCCCAACCACAATCCCGTTCTCAATGCCAATCCCCAGCCTGATCCCAACCCCAACAACCCCAACCCCAACCCCAACCCCATTGGAACCTCAATCCCAATCCCAATCCCAACCACGATCCCAATCTCCATCCCAACCCCAACCCCAACCCCAGCCCTGATCCCATTCATGATCCCGATCCCAAACCCATTCACCATCCCAAGCAAAATTCTGATCCCAATCCCAATCTCCATCTCAATGTCCATCCCAATCCCAATCCCATCCCAATCCCATTCCCATTCCTGACCCCAACCCCGATCCCAAACCCCAAACCCCAAATCCCACCCCCAAATCCCAAACCCCAAATCCTAAAACCCAATCCCAAATCCCAAATCCTGACCCCAATCCCAAATCCCAATCCCCAATCCCAACCCCACATCCCCAAAACCCAATCCCCAATCCCAATCCCCAATTCCCAAACCTCAAACCCCCAATCCCAAACCCCCAATCCCCAACCCCAAATCCAAATCCCAATCCCCAATCCCAATCCCAAATCCCAATCCCCAATCCCAAATCCCAAATCCCAAACCCCAAACCCCAAACCCCAAATCCCAAATCCCAAATCCCAAACCCCAGATCCCAATCCCAAACCCCAAATCCCAAATCCCAAACCCCAAACCCCAAATCCCAATCCCAAACCCCAAATCCCAAACCCCAAATCCCAAATCCCAAATCCCAATCCCAATCCCAATCCCAATCCCAAACCCCAAACCCCAAATCCCCAATCCCAAATCCTAATCCAAAATCCCCAATCCCAAACCCCAAATCCTAAACCCCAAACCCCAATCCCAAATCCCCAATCCCAAATCCCAAACCCCAAATCCCAATCCCAAACCCCCAATCCCAAACCCCCAAACCCCAATCCCAAATCCCAATTCCCAATTCCCCAACCCCAAATCCCACTCCCAATCCCAAATCCCAAATCCCAAACCCCAAATCCCAATCTCAAACCCCAAATCACAACCCCCAAATCCCAATCCCAATCCCAAACCCCAATTCCCAATCCCAAACCCCAAATCCCAAATCCCAAATCCCAAACCCCAAATCCCAATCCCAAACCCCAAACCCCAAACCCCAATTCCCAATTCCCAAATCCCAAATCCCAAATCCCAATCCCTATTCCCAAACCCCAAACCCCAAACCCCAAACCCCAAACCCCAATTCCCAAATCCCCAATTCCCAAACCCCAAACCCCAAATCCCCAATCCCAAAATCCCAACCCCAAACCCCAAACCCCAAACCGCGGTCCCACCTCGGGGGCGGCCGATCGGATCAGGATCTTCAGGGTCCTCGCGATGTCCTTCTCCAGCTCCGCCTCCGCCACGCCCTGGAACACCGGGAAAGCCCCAAAAACACCGGGATCAACCCCAAAAACAGCGGGAAAACCCCAAAACCACCGGGATCGACCCCAAAACCAGCGGGATCGACCCCAAAACCACCAGGAAAACCCCAAAAACCACCGGGATCAACCCCAAAACACCGGGATCAACCCCAAAACCACCAGGAAAACCCCAAAAACCACCAGGATCAACCCCAAAACACCGGGATCAACCCCAAAACCAGCAGGAAAACCCCAAAACCACTGGGATCGACCCCAAAACCACCGGGATCGACCCCAAAACCACCGGGATCCACCCCAAAACCACCGGGAAAACCCCAAAAACAGCGGGATCGACCCCAGAAACAGCGGGATTGACCCCAAAACCACCGGGATCCACCCCAAAACCACCGGGATCGACCCAAAAACCACCGGGATCGACCCCAAAAACACCGGGATCGACCCCAAAACCACCGGGATCGACCCCAAAAACACTGGGATCGACCCCAGAAACAGCGGGATCGACCCCAAAACCACCGGGATCCACCCCAAAACCACCGGGATCGACCCCAGAAACAGCGGGATTGACCCCAAAACACTGGGATCGACCCCAAAACCAGCAGGATCGACCCCAGAAACAGCGGGAAGAACCCCAAATCTTCACATCCAAATCCTAAACCCCAAATCCCAAAAATTTCAAACCCCAAACAACCCCAAACCCCAGATCCCAAATGCAAAGCCCCAATCCCGCTCCTGATCCCGAACCCCAAATCCCAAAAAGACCAGGACAGACCCCAAAACCACCGGGATAGACCCCAAAACCACCGGGATCGACCCCAAAACCAGCGGGATAGACCCCAAAACCAGCGGGAAAAACCCCAAAACCAGCAGGATCGACCCCAAAACCACCAGGATCGACCCCAAAACCAGCGGGAAAACCCCAAAAACAGCGGGATCGACCCCAAAACCACCAGGATCGACCCCAAAACCACCGGGATCGACCCCAAAACCACCGGGAAAGCCCCAAAAACACTGGGATCGACCCCAACACCAGTGGGAAAAAACACCAAAACCAGCGGGAAAAACCCTAAAACCACAGGGGAAAACTCTAAAAACCCTGGGAAAACCCCCAAAAACACCGGGATAAACCCCAAAACCTCCGGGATCGACTCCAAAACCACCGGGACAGACCCCAAAACCAGCGGGATCAACCCCAAAACCACCGGGATCGACCCCAAAAACAGCAGGAAAAACCCCAAATCTCACATCCCAATCCCAAATCCCAAACCCCAGATCCCAAATCCAAAGCCCCAATCCCGCTCCTGATCCCAAACCAGGATCCCAAAAAGACCAGGACAGACCCCAAAACCACCGGGACAAACCCCAAAACCAGCGGGGAAAACCCTAAAAACCCCGGGAAAACCCCAAAAAGCACCGGGATAAACCCCAAAACCACCGGGATAAACCCCAAAAACTCCGGGATCAACCCCAAAAACTCCGGGATCAACCCCAAAAACTCCGGGATCGACCCCAAAACCAGCGGGACAGACCCTAAAAGCAGCGGGACAGACCCCAAAACCACCGGGATCGACCCCAAAAACAGCGGGATTGACCCCAAAATCAGTGGGAAGAACCCCAAATCTGACATCCCAATCCCAAACCCCAAACCCCAAAAATTTCAAACCCCAAATCCCAAACCCCAGATCCCAAATCCAAAGCCCCAGTGCCGCCCCTGATCCCGAACCAGGATCCCAAAAAGACCAGGACAGACCCCAAAACCAGCGGGATAAACCCCAAAACCAACAGGATTGACCCCAAAACCACCGGGATTGACCCCAAAAACAGCGGGAAAAACCCCAAATCCCACATCCCAATCCCAAACCCCAAACCCCAAATCCCAAGAATTTCAAACCCCAAATCCCAGATCCCCAATCCCGCCTCTGATCCCAAACCCCAAATCCCAAAATGACCAGGACAAACCCCAAAACCCACAGGACAAACCCCAAAAACACCGGGATTGACCCCAAAACCAGCGGGATCGACCCCAAAAACAGCGGGAAAAACCCCAAATCTGACATCCCAATCCCAAACCCCAAACCCCAAATCCCAAGAATTTCAAACCCCAAACCCCAAACTCCAGATCCCAAATCCAAAGCCCCAATCCCGCTCCTGATCCCGAACCCCAAATCCCAAAAAGACCAGGACAGACCCCAAAACCACCGGGATCCACCCCAAAAACACTGGGAAAAACCCCAAAACCACTGGGACAAACCCCAAAAACACCGGGATCAATCCCAAATCCCAAAGCCCAAATCCCAAAAATTTCAAACCCCAAATCCCAATTCCCAGGTGCCGAACACACCGGGGTTTGGGTCTGAGGTTCAGGATTTGGGGTTCGGGGTTTGGGATTCGAGATTTGGGGTTTAGGATTTGGGGTTTGGGATTTTGGGGATTTTTGGGATTCGGGGTTTAGGATCAAGAATTTGGGATTTGGGATTTTTGGGCTTTAGGATCAGGAATTTGGGGTTTAGGATCAGGGATTTGGGGTATTTGGGATTCCGGATCAGGGATTTGGGGTATTTGGGATTTAGGATCAGGGATTCGGGATTTGGGGTATTTGTGATTTGGGATCAGGGATTTGGGGGATTTGGGATTCAGGAACAGAAATTTGGGATATTTGGGATTTAGGATCTGGGATTTCGGATATTTGGGATTTGGGATCAGGGATTTGGGGTATTTGGGATATTTGGGATTTAGGATCAGGGATTTGGGATTTGGGGGATTCGGGATCAGGGATTTGGGGGATTTGGGGCATTTGGGATTTTGGATATTTGGGATTTGGGATCAGGGATTTGGGGTATTTGGGACATTTGGGATTCGGGATCAGGAATTTGGGATATTTGGGATTCCGGATCAGGGATTTGGGGTATTTGGGATATTTGGGATTTAGGATCAGGGATTTGGGATTTGGGGGATTCGGGATCAGGGATTTGGGATCAGGAATTTGGGGCATTTGGGATTTGGGATCAGGAATTTGGGATTTTGGGATTCAGAATCAGGAATTTGGGATTTTGGGATTCAGGATCAGGGATTTGGGACATTTGGGATTCGGGATCAGGGATTTGGGGCATTTGGGATCAGGGATATTTGGGACATTTGGGATTTGGGATTTGGGATTTGGGGGATTCGGGATCAGGGATTTGGGGGATTTGGGATTTGGGATTTGGGATATTTGGGATTTGGGATCAGGGATTTTGGATATTTGGGATTTGGGATCAGGGATTTGGGGTATTTGGGATATTTGGGATTTAGGATCAGGGATTTGGGATTTGGGGGATTCGGGATCAGGGATTTTGGATATTTGGGACATTTGGGATTTGGGATCAGGGATTTGGGGCATTTGGGATTTGGGATCAGGAATTTGGGATTTTGGGATTCAGGATCAGGGATTTGGGACATTTGGGATTCGGGATCAGGGATTTGGGGCATTTGGGATCAGGGATATTTGGGACATTTGGGATTTGGGATTTGGGATTTGGGGGATTCGGGATCAGGGATTTGGGGGATTCGGGATTCGGGCTCCGGGCTCTCACCGGTTGCTGGAAGTAGAGCTGGTAATCGAACTCCGGGATCCGACCCAGCCTCTCCAGCACGTCGCAGTCGGGGTCGGGCGGCCGGAACGGAGTGTTCAGAACGGCCACGGCCCTGCAAATTATACAGGGGATTGATTGGGGATTGATTGGGGATTATTGGGGATTTTATTGGGGATTGATAGGGGATTGATTGGGGATTTATTGGGGTTTATTGGGGATTGATAGGGGATTGATAGGGGATTTATTGGGGATTTTATTGGGGATTGATAGGGGATTGATTGGGGATTTATTGAGGATTTATTGGGGATTGATAGGGGATTGATAGGGGATTGATTGGGGTTTATTGGGGATTTTATTGGGGATTGATTGGGGATTGATTGGGGTTTATTGGGGTTTATTGGGGATTTTATTGGGGATTGATAGGGGATTGATAGGGGATTGATAGGGGATTTATTGAGGATTTATAGGGGATTGATTGGGGATTTATTGGGGATTTTATTGGGGATTGATAGGGGATTGATTGGGGATTTATTGAGGATTTATTGGGGATTGATAGGGGATTGATAGGGGATTGATTGGGGTTTATTGGGGATTTTATTGGGGGTTGATAGGGGATTGATAGGGGATTTATTGAGGATTTATTGGGGATTGATAGGGGATTGATTGGAGATTTTATAGGGGATTTATTGGGGATTTATAGGGGATTGATTGGGGATTTATAGGGCATTTATTGGGGATTTTATAGCGGAGTGTTCAGAACGGCCACAACCCTACAAATTGTATAGGGGATTGATTGGGGATTTTATAGGGGATTGACAGGGGATTGATTGGGGATTGATTGGGGATTCTTATATGGGATTGATTGGGGATTGATTTGGGATTGATTGGGGATTGATAGGGGATTGATTGGGGATTTATTGGGGATTGATAGGGGATTGATTGGGGATTTATTGAGGATTTATAGGGGATTGATTGGGGATTTTATAGGGGATTGATAGGGGATTGATTGGGGATTGATTGGGGATTGATTGGGGATTTATTGAGGATTGATAGGGGATTTTAAATGGGATTTATTGGGGATTTTATAATGGAGTGTTCAGAACGGCCACGGCCCAACAAATTATATAGGGGATTTATGGGGGACTTTATAGGGGATTGATTGGGGATTGATTGGGGATTGATTGGGGATTGATTGGGGATTTTATAGGGAATTGATTGGGGATTTTATAGGGGATTGATAGGGGATTGATAGGGGATTGATTGGGGGTTTATTGGGGATTGATAGGGGATTGATAGGGGATTGATAGGGGATTGATAGGGGATTGATTGGGGGTTTATTGGTGATTGATAGGGGATTGATAGGGGATTGATAGGGGATTTACTGGGGGTTTATTGGGGATTGATAGGGGATTGATAGGGGATTGATTGGGGATTTTATATGGGATTTATTGGGGATTGATTGGGGATTGATTGGGGATTGATAGGGGATTTTAAATGGGATTTATTGGGGATTTTATAATGGAGTGTTCAGAACGGCCCCGGCCCTACAAATTATATAGGGGATTTATGGGGGACTTTATAGGGGATTGATTGGGGATTGATTGGGGATTGATTGGGGATTGATTGGGGATTTTATAGGGGATTGATTGGGGATTTTATAGGGAATTGATTGGGGATTTTATAGGGGATTGATTGGGGATTTTATATGGGATTTATTGGGGATTGATTGGGGATTGATTGGGGATTGATAGGGGATTGATTGGGGATTGATTGGGGATTGATTGGGGGATTGATTGGGGATTGATTGGGGATTGATTGGGGATTGATTGGGGATTGATAGGGGATTGATAGGGGATTTTAAATGGGATTGATTGGGGATTTTATAATGCAGTGTTCAGAACGGCCCCGGCCCTACAAATTATATAGGGGATTTATGGGGGACTTTATAGGGGATTGATTGGGGATTGATTGGGGATTGATTGGGGATTGATTGGGGATTGATTGGGGATTTTATAGGGGATTGATTGGGGATTGATTGGGGATTTTATACGGGATTTATTGGGGATTGATTGGGGATTTATAGGGGATTTTATAGGGGGTTTATAGGCGATTTATTGGGGGTTTATTGGGGGTTTATAGGAAACTTTATAGGGGATTTACTGGGGTATGATTGGGGATTGATAGGGGATTTATTGGGGATTTATTGGGAATTGATTGGGGATTTATAGGGCATTTATAGGGGATTTATTTGGGACTTAAAGGGGATTTATTAGGGATTGATTGGTGATTTTATTGGGGATTTATTGGGGATTTTTGGGGGATTTATTGGGGTATGATTGGGGATTTATAGGAGATTAATAGGGGATTTTATTTGGGATTTATTGGGGATTTATAGGGGATTTATATGGGATTTATTAGGGATTTATTGAGGATTTATAGGGGAATAATTGGGGTATGATTGGGGCTTTATAGGTGATTAATAGGGGATTTTATTTGGGATTTATTGGGGATTTATATGGGATTTATATGGGATTTATTGGGGCTTTATTGGGGTATGATTAGGGATATATAGGAGATTAATAGGGGATTTTATTTGGGATTGATAGGGGATTGATAGGGGATTGATAGGGGATTGATAGGGGATTTATATGGGATTTATTGAGCATTTATAGGGGAATAATTGGGAATTGTAAATGGGATTTATTGGGGATTTTATAATGGAGTGTTCAGAACGGCCACGGCCCTGCCAATTATATAGGGGATTTATGGGGGATTTTATAGGGGATTGATTGGGGATTGATTGGGGATTGATTGGGGATTTATATGGGATTTATTGGGGATTGATTGGGGATTGATTGAGGGATTTATACGGGATTTATTGGGGATTGATTGGGGATTTATAGGGGATTTTATAGGGGGTTTATAGGCGATTTATTGGGGGTTTATTGGGGGTTTATAGGAAACTTTATAGGGGATTTACTGGGGTATGATTGGGGATTGATTGGGGATTGATTGGGGATTTATTGGGAATTAATTGGGGATTTATAGGGCATTTATAGGGGATTTATTTGGGACTTAAAGGGGATTTATTAGGGATTGATTGGTGATTTTATTGGGGATTTATTGGGGATTTTTGGGGGATTTATTGGGGTATGATTGGGGATTTATAGGAGATTTATAGGGGATTTTATTTAGGATTTATTGGGGATTTATAGGGGATTTATATGGGATTTATTAGGGATTTATTGAGGATTTATAGGGGAATAATTGGGGTATGATTGGGGCTTTATAGGTGATTAATAGGGGATTTTATTTGGGATTTATTGGGGATTTATATGGGATTTATATGGGATTTATTGGGGCTTTATTGGGGTATGATTAGGGATATATAGGAGATTAATAGGGGATTTTATTTGGGATTTATAGGGGATTGATAGGGGATTGATAGGGGATTGATAGGGGATTTATATGGGATTTATTGGGGATTGATTGGGGATTTATATGGGATTTATTGGGGGTTTATTGGGGGTTTATAGGGGATTGATTGGGGATTGATTGGGGATTGATTGGGGATTGATTGGGGGTTTATAGGCGATTTATTGGGGATTTATTGGGGGTTTATAGGAAACTTTATAGGGGATTTACTGGGGTATGATTGGGGATTGATAGGGGATTGATTGGGGATTTATTGGGAATTGATTGGGGATTTATAGGGCATTTATAGGGGATTTATTTGGGACTTAAAGGGGATTTATTAGGGATTGATTGGTGATTTTATTGGGGATTTATTGGAGATTTTTGGGGGATTTATTGGGGTATGATTGGGGATTTATAGGAGATTTATAGGGGATTTTATTTAGGATTTATTGGGGATTTATAGGGGATTTATATGGGATTTATTAGGGATTTATTGAGGATTTATGGGGGAATAATTGGGGTATGATTGGGGCTTTATAGGTGATTAATAGGGGATTTTATTTGGGATTTATTGGGGATTTATATGGGATTTATATGGGATTTATTGGGGCTTTATTGGGGTATGATTAGGGATATATAGGAGATTAATAGGGGATTTTATTTGGGATTGATAGGGGATTGATAGGGGATTGATAGGGGATTGATAGGGGATTTATATGGGATTTATTGAGCATTTATAGGGGAATAATTGGGAATTGTAAATGGGATTTATTGGGGATTTTATAATGGAGTGTTCAGAACGGCCACGGCCCTGCCAATTATATAGGGGATTTATGGGGGATTTTATAGGGGATTGATTGGGGATTGATTGGGGATTGATTGGGGATTGATTGGGGATTGATTGGGGATTGATTGGGGATTTATATGGGATTTATTGGGGATTGATTGGGGATTGATAGGGGATTGATTGGGAATTTTATCAGGGATTTATTGGGGGTTTACTGGGGATTGACAGGGGATTGATAGGGGTTTATTGGGGATTGATTGGGGGTTTATTGGGGATTGATTGGGGGTTTATTGGGGATTGATAGGGGATTGATTGGGGATTTATATGGGATTTATTGGGGATTGATTGGGGATTTATATGGGATTTATTGGGGGTTTATTGGGGGTTTATAGGGGATTGATTGGGGATAGATTGGGGGTTTATAGGGGATTGATTGGGGATAGATTGGGGATTGATTTGGGATTGATTGGGGGTTTATAGGCGATTTATTGGGGATTTATTGGGGGTTTATAGGAAACTTTATAGGGGATTTACTGGGGTATGATTGGGGATTGATTGGGGATTGATTGGGGATTTATTGGGAATTGATTGGGGATTTATAGGGCATTTATAGGGGATTTATTTGGGACTTAAAGGGGATTTATTGGGGATTAATAGGGGATTTTATTTGGGATTTATTGGAGATTTTATGGGGATTTATTGGGGATTTATAGGGGATTTATATGGGATTTATTGGGGCTTTATTGGGGTATGATTGGGGATTTATTGGAGATTAATAGGAGATTTTATTTGGGATTTATTGGCGATTTTATAGGGGATTTTTATGGGATTTATAGGGGATTTATATGGGATTTATTGGGGATTTATTGAGGATTTATAGGGGAATAATTGTGAATTTCAAATGGGATTTATTGGGGATTTTATAGCGGAGTGCTCAGAACGGCCCCGGCCCTGCCAGTTCCAGGCAGGGAAATTCCAGATTTGGGATTGACGGCGGCTCCGGGATTGCGGCAATGCCGGGGCTTTCATTGATTCGGGATTTTTGCTGTGGGGTTTTCTTTATTTCGGGATTTTTCTTTATTTTGGGATTTTTCTTTATTTCGGGATTTTTCTTTATTTTGGGATTTTTGCTGTGGGGTTTTCTTTATTTCGGGATTTTTCTTTATTTCGGGATTTTTCTTTATTTCGGGATTTTTCTTTATTTTGGGATTTTTGCTGTGGGGTTTTCTTTATTTCGGGATTTTTCTTTATTTTGGGATTTTCGCTGTGGGATTTTTCTTTATTTTGGGATTTTTCTTTATTTTGGGATTTTTCTTTATTTTGGGATTTTCGCTGTGGGATTTTTCTTTATTTTGGGATTTTTCTTTATTTTGGGATTTTTGTTGTGGGATTTTTCTTTATTTTGGGATTTTTCTTTATTTTGGGATTTTTGCTGTGGGATTTTTCTTTATTTTGGGATTTTTGTTGTGGGGTTTTCTTTATTTTGGGAGTTTTGTTGTGGGGTTTTCTTTATTTTGGGATTTTTCTTTATTTTAGGATTTTTGTTGTGGGGTTTTTCTTTATTTTGGGATTTTTCTTTATTTTAGGATTTTTGTTGTGGGGTTTTTCTTTATTTTGGGATTTTCGTTACAGGGTTTTTATTGATTCTGGGATTTTTCTATGGGATTTTTCTTTATTTCGGGATTTTTGCTGTGGGATTTTTCTTTATTTCGGGATTTTTGTTGTGGGGTTTTTATTGATTCTGGGATTTTTCTATGGGATTTTTCTTTATTTTGGGATTTTTATTATGGGGTTTTTATTGATTCTGGGATTTTCGCTGTGGGATTTTTCTTTATTTTGGGATTTTTGTTGTGAGGTTTTTCTTAATTTTGGGATTTTTGTTGTGGGTTTTTATTGAATCTGGGATTTTTGCTGTGCGATTTTTCTTTATTTTGGGATTTTTGCTGTGCGATTTTTTCTTTATTTTGGGATTTTTGCTGTGGGGTTTTTATTGATTCTGGGATTTTTGCTGTGGGGTTTTTCTTTATTTTGGGATTTTTGTTGTGGGGTTTTGCTTTATTTTGGGATTTTTGTTGTGGGATTTTCCTTTATTTTGGGATTTTTCTATCGGGTTTTTCTTTATTTTGGGATTTTTGCTGTGGGATTTTTCTTTATTTTGGGATTTTCGTTACGGGGTTTTTTATTGATTCTGGGATTTTTCTATGGGATTTTTGTTTATTTTGGGATTTTTGCTGTGGGATTTTTCTTTATTTTGGGATTTTTGTTGTGGGGTTCTTTTTGATTCTGGGATTTTTGCTGCAGGGTTTTTATTGATTCTGGGATTTTTTGTTGTGGGATTTTCCTTTATTTTGGGATTTTTCTATCGGGTTTTTCTTTATTTTGGGATTTCTGCTGTGGGATTTTTCTTTATTTTGGGATTTTCGCTGTGGGGTTTTTATTGATTCTGGGATTTTTGCTGTGGGATTTTTCTTTATTTTGGGATTTTTGTTGTGGGATTTTTCTTTATTTTGGGATTTTTCTTTATTTTGGGATTTTTGTTGTGGGTTTTTATTGAATCTGGGATTTTTGTTGTGGGATTTTCCTTTATTTTGGGGTTTTTGTTGTGGGATTTTTCTTTATTTTGGGATTTTCGCTGTGGGGTTTTTATTGATTCTGGGATTTTTCTATGGGATTTTTGTTTATTTTGGGATTTTGGTTGTGGGATTTTTCTTTATTTCGGGATTTTTGTTGTGGGATTTTTCTTTATTTTGGGATTTTTTTGTGGGTTTTCTATTGATTCTGGGATTTTTGCTGTGGGGTTTTTATTTATTTTGGGATTTTTGCTGTGGGGTTTTTATTGAATCTGGGATTTTTGCTGTGGGAGTTTCCTTATTTTGGGATTTTTGTTGTGCGGTTTTTCTTATTTTGGGATTTTTGCTGTGGGATTTTTCTTTATTTCGGGATTTTTGCTGTGGGGTTTTTATTGATTCTGGGGTTTTCGCTGTGGGGTTTTTCTTTATTTTGTGATTTTGGTTGTGGGATTTTTCTTTATTTTGGGATTTTTGCTGTGGGGTTCTTTTTGATTCTGGGCTTTTTGCTGCAGGGTTTTTATTGATTCTGGGATTTTTTGTTGTGGGATTTTCCTTTATTTTGGGATTTTTCTATCGGGTTTTTCTTTATTTTGGGATTTTTGCTGTGGGATTTTTCTTTATTTTGGGATTTTTGCTGTGGGATTTTTCTATATTTCGGGATTTTTGCTGTGGGGTTTTTCTTTACTTTGGGATTTTTGCTGTGGGATTTTTCTTTATTTTGGGATTTTTGCTGTGGGATTTTTCTATATTTTGGGGTTTTTGCTGTGGGGTTTTTCTGATTTTGGGGTTTTGGGGGCGGCCTCACCGCACGCGCTCGGGGTAGAACAGAGCCACGTTCCAGGCCATGGCCCCGCCCCAGTCGTGGCCAACCAGGATCACCTGCAGGATTCCCTGTGGAAGGGGACGAACCCCAAAAACCCCAAAAATCCCAAATCCAAAATCCCAAAAAACCGAAATCCCAACACCCAAAAAGCCCAGATCCCAATCCCAAATCTGAAACCCCAAATCTGAAACCCCGAACCCCAAATCCCAAATATCCCAGGTGCCAAAGCCCGAACCCCGAGTCTGAAATCCCAAAAATCCCCAAAAATCCCGAATTCCAACAATCCCCAAAAATCACAAACCCCAAAAACCCCAAAAGCCCCAAACCCCAAATCTCAAACGCCAAATCCCAAATTCCAGCTCCAGACCTCAAATCCCAAACACCAAAAATCCCCAAAATCCCCAAAATCCCCAAAATCCCCAAATCCCCAAATCCCAAATCCCAAACCCCAAATCCCAAACCCCAGAAATCCCAAACCCCAGAGCCCCAAAATCTAAAAAAAAATCCCGAATTTCAAAATTCTGAAATCCCAAAAACCCCAAATCCCAAATCCCAGGCCCCAAAAGTCCCAAAAAATCCCAAACCTCAAATCCCAGATCCCGAATCCCAAATCCCAAATGCCAAAAATCCCCAAAATCCCAAATTCCAACAATCCCCAAAAATCCCAAACCCCAAAAATCCCCAAACCCCAAATCTCAAACGCCAAATCCCAAATTCCAGCTCCAGACCTCAAATCCCAAACATCAAAAATCCCCAAAATCCCCAAAATCCCCAAAATCCCCAAAATCCCCAAAATCCCAAAATCCCCAAATCCCAAATCCCAAACCCCAGAAATCCCAAACCCCAAATCCCAAAACCCCGGAGCCCCAAAATCAAAAAAAAATCCGGAATTTCAAAATTCTGAAACCCCAAAAATCCCAAATCCCAAATCCCAGGCCCCAAAAATCCCAAAAACCCCAAACCCCAAAAATCCCAAAAATCCCAAAAACCCCAAAAATCCCAAAAACCCCAAATCCCCAAAACCCCAAAAATCCCCAAAATCCCCAAAATCCCAAAAACCCCAAATCCTCACCAATTTATCCAGGAAAGTGATGAAATCCTGGGGAAAGAACGGGAATGGGATTATCGGGATTATCGGGATTATCGGGATTATCGGGATTATTGGGATTATCGGGATTATCGGGATTATCGGGATTATCGGGATTATCGGGATTATTTGGATTATTGGGATTATTGGGATTATCGGGATTGGGAACAGATTGGGATCAGAATTGGGATTATTGGGATTATTGGGATCGGTGGGATCAGCAGGATCAGGATCAGATTGGGATTGGGATTATTGGGATTATTGGGATTATTGGGATTATCGGGATTATCGGCATCAGCGGGATTGGGATCAGATTGGGATTATTGGGATTATTGGGATTATCGGGATCAGCGGGATCAGCGGGATCAGCGGGATTGGGATCAGATTGGGATTATTGGGATTATTGGGATTATTGGGATTATCGGGATCAGCGGGATTGGGATCAGATTGGGATTATTGGGATTATTGGGATTATTGGGATTATTGGGATTATCGGGATCAGCGGGATTGGGATCAGATTGGGATTGGGATTATTTGGAGCGGTGGGATCGGAATCAGATCCCATTGGGATCGGGATCGGGATTGGGATTATTGGGATTGGTGGGATCAACGGGATCAGATCGGGATTGGTATTATTGGGATTATTGGAATTATTGGGATTATTGGGATTATCGGGATTGGTGGGATTACGATCAGATTGGGATTTGGATCGGGATTGGGATCGGTGGGATCGGGATCAGATCGGGATTGGGATCGGGATTGGGATTATTGGGATCAGCGGGATCAGGATCAGATTGGGATTGGGATTACTGGGATTATCGGGATCGGTGGGATTGGGATCAGATTGGGAATGGGATTATTGGGATTATTGGGATCAGTGGGATTGGTGGGATCGGGATCAGATTTGGAATGGGATCGGGATCAGATTGGGATTGGGATTATTTGGATTATTGGGATTATTGGGATTATCGGGATCAGTGGGATCGGGATCAGATTGGGAATGGGATCGGGATTGGGATTATTGGGATTATTGGGATTATTGGGATTATTGGGATTATTTGGATCGGGATCAGATTGGGATTGGGATCGGGATTGGGATTATCGGGATCGGAGGAATCGGGATCAGATCCCGTTGGGATTTGAATTTGGATTATTGAGATCAGTGAGATTGGGATAAAATTTGGATTGGGATTGGGATTGGGATCGGGATCGGGATTATCGGGATTGGGATTATCGGGATTGGGATTATCGGGATTGGCGGGATCGGGATCAGATTGGGAATGGGATCGGGATTGGGATTATTGGGATCGGTGGGATTGGGATCGGGATCGGGATTGGGACTATCGGGATCAGCGGGATCGGGATCAGATTGGGAATGGAAATATTGGGATTATCGGGATTATTGGGATTATTGGGATTATCGGGATCGCTGAGATCCATGGGATCAGATTGGGATTGGGATCGGGATTGGGATTATCGGGATCAGCGAGATCGGGATCAGATTTGGAATGGGATTATTGGGATCGGTGGGATCAATGGGATCAGATTGGGATTGGGATCGGGATTGGGATTATCGGGATTATTGGAATTATTGGGATC
Organism: Ammospiza caudacuta; assembly: GCF_027887145.1. NCBI lineage: Eukaryota > Metazoa > Chordata > Aves > Passeriformes > Passerellidae > Ammospiza > Ammospiza caudacuta. The sequence continues at coordinate 117,404,897 of NC_080595.1, read as the reverse complement.
AGTGGGATCAACGGGATCAGATTGGGAATGGGATTGGGATTATCGGGATCAGCGGGATCGGGATCAGATTGGGATTGGGATCGGGATTGGGATTATCGGGATCGGAGGAATTGGGATCAGATCCCGTTGGGATTTGAATTTGGATTATTGGGATCAGTGAGATTGGGATAAAATTGGGATCGGGATTGGGATTATCGGGATTGGGATTATTGGGATTGGCGGGATCGGGATCAGATCCCGTTGGGAATGGGATCGGGATTGGGATTATCGGGATCGGCGGGATCGGGATCAGATCCCGTTGGGAATGGGATCGGGATTATTGGGACTGGCACGGTTGGGATCAGATCCCTTTGGGATCGGCCCCGTTGGGATCAGATCGGGATCGGGATCGGGATCAGCGGGATCGGGGTCAGATCCCCTCGGGATCGGCGCCGTCGGGGTCAGATTGGGAATGGGATTATTGGGATTATTGGGACCGGAACTGTTGGGATCAGATCCCTTTGGGATTGGGATCATTGGGATCAGATCGGGATCGGGATCGGGATCAGCGGGATCGGGGTCAGATCCCCTGGGGATCGGCGCCTCCCAGCCCCAGAATTCCCAAATTCCCCGATCCCCTGGCATTCCCGAATTCCCCAGATTCCCGGGGTGCCTCACCTTGCAGATCTGCTCCTGGGAATATTCCGAGATGTCTGCGGGGCAAAAAATTCCAGCGCTTTCTTTTCTTTGCCAGGACTTTTTTTTTCCCCAGGATTTTAAAATTTTTTCCCCCATAATTTATTTCCCACTTTTTTCCCCCCCCACAACGTGATTTTTTCCCCCCCATAATTTTTTTCCCACTATTATTGTTTTCCCATTATTACAATTCCCATGGTTATCAATCCCCGTTGTTATCAATGAATCCCCATGGTTATCAATCCCCGTTGTTATCAATGAATTCCCATGGTTATCAATGCCCTTATCAATCCCAGTTATTAATTCCCATTATCAATGAATCCCCATCATTATGAATCCCCGTTGTTATCAATGAATCCCCATGGTTATCAATGCCCGTTATCAATCCCCGTTGTTATCAATGAATCCCCATGGTTATCAATGCCCGTTATCAATGAATCCCCACGGTTATCAATGCCCGTTATCAATCCCCGTTGTTATCAATGAATCCCCATGGTTATCAATGCCCGTTATCAATGAATCCCCATGGTTATCAATCCCCGTTGTTATCAATGAATCCCCATGGTTATCAATGCCCGTTATCAATCCCCGTTGTTATCAATGAATCCCCATGGTTATCAATGCCCGTTATCAATGAATCCCCACGGTTATCAATGGCCGTTATCAATCCCCGTTGTTATCAATCAATCCCCATGGTTATCAATGCCCGTTATCAATCCCCGTTGTTATCAATGAATCCCCATGGTTATCAATGCCCGTTATCAATCCCCGTTGTAATCAATGAATCCCCGTGGTTATCAATGCCCGTTATCAGTCCCCGTTGTTATCAATGAATCCCCATGGTTATCAATGCCCGTTATCAGTCCCCGTTGTTATCAATGAATCCCCATGGTTATCAATCCCCGTTGTTATCAATGAATCCCCGTTGTTATCAATGAATCCCCACAGTTATCAATGCCCGTTGTTATCAATGAATCCCCGTTGTTATCAATCCCCGTTGTTATCAATGAATCCCCGTTGTTATCAATGAATCCCCGTTGTTATCAATCCCCGTTGTTATCAATGAATCCCCGTTGTTATCAATGAATCCCCGTGGTTATCAATGCCCGTTGTTATCAATGAATCCCCGTTGTTATCAATCCCCGTTGTTATCAATGGATCCCCGTTGTTATCAATGAATCCCCGTTGTTATCAATGCCCTTTGTTATCAATGAGTCCCCATTGTTATCAATCCCCGTTGTTATCAATGGATCCCCGTTGTTATCAATGAATCCCCGTTGTTATCAATGCCCTTTGTTATCAATGAGTCCCCATTGTTATCAATCCCCGTTGTTATCAATGGATCCCCGTTGTTATCAATGAATCCCCGTGGTTATCAATCCCCGTTGTTATCAATGAATCCCCATGGTTCTCAATGCCCTTTGTTATCAATGAATGCCCGTTGTTATCAATGAATCCCCGTGGTTATCAATGCCCGTTGTTATCAATGGGTGCCCGTTGTTGCCAATGGCGCTGCAGTTCCCGGCTCTCACCGCTGGGGGCGCTGCTGTCCCCGTACCCTTTCATCTCCAGGGCCATCACGCGGAACCCGGCCCGGGCCAGCGGCGCCAGCTGAGGGAAATTTTGGGGCGATTTGGGGATTTTTTGGGAAACTGTTGGGAAACTTTTGGGAATTTTTTTTTTCTGGGAAACTTTGGGAATTGTGGGGGTGAATTTCTGGGGAATTTTTTGGGGGATTAATTTTGGGGAATTTTGGGGGGATTTTTTTGGAATTTATTTTGGGAATTTTTGTGGTTTTTTTCTGGGGAATTTTGGGGGGATTTGGGGATTTTTTGGGAAACTGTTGGGAAACTTTTGGGAATTTTTTTTTCTGGGAAACTTTGGGAATTGTGGGGGTGAATTTCTGGGGAATTTTTTGGGGAATTATTTTGGGAATTTTGGGGGGATTTTTTTGGGCGAATTATTTTGGGGGCGATTTTTTGGGGGATTAATTTTGGGGATTTTTGGGGGGGATTTTTTTTGGAATTTATTTTGGGAATTTTTGGGGTTTTTTTCTGGGGAATTTTGGGGGGAATTTTTTGGGATTTATTTTGGGAATTTTGCGGGGAATTTTTTGGGACTTATTTTGGGAATTTTGGGGGGATTTCTTTGGGATTTATTTTGGGAATTTTGCGGGGATTTTTTTGGGGGACTTATTTTGGGAATTTTGGGGGGAATTTTTTGGGACTTACTTTGGGAATTTTGGGGGCAATTTTGGGGGATTTATTTGGGGAATTTTGGGGGGGAATTTTTTGGAATTTATTTGGCAATTTTGGGGGGAATTTTTTAGGATTTCTTTGGGAATTTTGGGGGGATTTTTTTAGGATTTATTTTGGGGGAATTTTTTGTGACCTTTTGGGAACGGTTTGGAAGTTTTCGGGGGAATTCCTGGGGAATTTTTTGGGGGAAGGTTATGGGATTTTTCGGGAGAATCCTCGGGCAATATTTTGGGAATCGTGCGTGTGACCTGGAAGCGCCAGGAGAGCCAGGACTCGGGGAAGCCGTGGCACAGGCAGAGCGCCGGGCCCCGGCCCAGCTCCACAAAGTGCAGCTGCACGCCCGGCTGGGAAACAGAGGGAGGGAAAAACGGGAGGAGAGAAAAAAAAACGGGAATTCCGCACAGGGCTAGGAAAAATGGGAACGGACACTGCAGTCCAATCCCAGCGCGCACAGGAATTCCAAGCCTGGAATCCCGGCCACGCCCTGACATTCCCAGAAGATCCCAGCCAGGATTCCCAGCTGATCCCGGTTTGGAATCCCAGCCATTCCCATTCCCGATCCCATCCCCGATCCCGTTCCCGATCCCGTTCCCGATCCCGTTCCCAATCCCATTCCCATTCCCATTCCCATTCCCATTCCCATTCCCGATCCCGTTCCCGATCCCGTTCCCAATCCCGTTCCCGATCCCATTCCCAGTAGATCCCATCCCGGTTCCCGCTCCCGATCCTGTTCCCGATCCCGTTCCCGATCTCATTCCCAGCAGGTCCCATTCCCGATCCCATTCCTGATCCCGTCCCGGTTCCCGCTCCCGCTCCCGCTCCCAATCCCGATCCCATCCCCGATCCTGTTCCAGATCCCGTTCCCGATCTCATTCCCAGCAGATCCCATTCCCGATCCCATTCCCGATCCCATTCCTGATCCCGATCCCATTCCCGTTCCCATTCCCGATCCCATTCCCGATCCCGTCCCGGTTCCCGTTCCCGATCCCGTCCCTGTTTCCGATCCCATTCCCGATCCCATTCCCGATCCCGTTCCCGATCCCGTTCCCGATCCCCTTCCCGATCCCATCCCCGTTGCCACCGTCCCGTACCCATTCCCAGCAGATCCCAGCCTGGAATGCCCCCATTCCCAGCAGATCCCTGGAGATCCCAGCCATTCCCAGCCAGCATTCCCAGCTGATCCCGGTTTGGGATCCCAGCCATTCCCAGCCAGCATTCCCAGCTGATCCCGGTTTGGGATCCCAGCCATTCCCAGCAGATCCCATTCCTGATCCCATTCCCAATCCCATCTCCGATCCCAGCCATTCCTGTTCCCGATCCCGTTCCCGATCCTGTTCCCGATCCCATCCCCGATCCCATTCCCGATCCCGTTCCTGATCCCATTCCCGTCCCGGTTCCCGCTCCCGATCCCGTTCCCGATCCCGTTCCTGATCCCATTCCCAATCCCATTCCCAATCCCATTCCCGTTCCCAATCCCAATCCCAATCCCATTCCTGATCCCATTCCCGATCCCGTTCCCAGCAGATCCCATTCCCGATCCCATTCCCAATCCCATTCCTGATCCCATTCCCGATCCCAGCCATTCCCGATCCCGATCCCGTTCCCGTTCCCAATCCCGTTCCCGATCCCGTTCCCGATCCCGATCCCATTCCCAGCAGATCCCATTCCCAATCCCGTTCCCGTTCCCATTCCCGTTCCCGATCCCAATCCCGTCCCTGTTCCCGATCCCGTCCCCGTTCCCGATCCCATTCCCGCTCCCATCCCCAATCCCGTCCCCGTTCCCGATCCCATTCCCGCTCCCATCCCCAATCCCGTTCTCGTTCCCGATCCCGTCCCCACTCCCATTCCCGATCCCATTCCCGTTCCAGATCCCGTCCCCATTTCCGATCTCATTCCCGATCCCGTTCCCGCTCCCATTCCCGATCCCGTCCCCGATCCCATTCCCGTTCCCGTTCCCAGCAGATCCCGATCCCATTCCCGTTGCGGTTCCCGCCCCGCACCCGTATCTGGACGTATCCGTGTCCCAGCTCCTCGGGAGAGATCGGCTCCGGCGGCGCCTCCACATCCGCTCCAAACAGCAACTGCCGGAAACGGTGGGGATTGGGATCGGGGATTTGGGATCGGGGGTTTGGGATTTGGGGATTTTGGGGTTTGGGATCAGGGATTTGGGATCGGGGGTTTGGGATTTGGGGATTTTGGGATCAGGGATTTGGGATTTGGGGAATTTGGGGTTTGGGATCGGGGATTTGGGATTTGGGGATTTGGGATCTGGGATTTGGGATCAGGGGTTTGGGGTCAGGGATTTGGGATCAAGTATTTGGGATCAGGGGTTTGAGACTTTTGGGGTTTGGGATTTGGGGTTTTGGGATCAGGGGTTTGGGATCGGGGATTTGGGATTTGGGGATTTTGGGATTTGGGGATTTGGGGATTTTGGGATCGGGGGTTTGGGATCAGGGATTTGGGATCGGGGATTTTGGGATCGGGGATTTGGGATTTGGGGATTTTGGGGTTTGGGATCAGGGATTTGGGATTTGGGATGAAGGGGTTTGGGACTTTGTGGATTTGGGATCAGGGGTTTGGGACTTGGGGGGTTTGGGATCAGGTTTTTGGGATTTGGGGATTTTGGGATCTGGGATTTGGGATCAGGGGTTTGGGGTCAGGGATTTGGGATCAAGTATTTGGGATCAGGGGTTTGAGACTTTTGGGGTTTGGGATTTGGGGTTTTGGGATCAGGGGTTTGGGATCGGGGATTTGGGATTTGGGGATTTTGGGATTTGGGGATTTGGGGATTTTGGGATCGGGGGTTTGGGATCAGGGATTTGGGATTTGGGGATTTTGGGGTTTGGGATCGGGGATTTGGGATTTGGGATTTGGGGCTCCTCCCCGCCCAGCAGCTGCAGGGGTTTGGGATCAGGGATTTGGGATTTGGGGATCAAGGGGTTTGGGATCAGAGGTTTGGGATCAGGGATTTGGGATTTGGGGATCAAGGGGTTTGGGACTTGGATCGGGGATTTGGGATCAAGGCTTTGGGATTTGGTGGTTTTTGGGGTTTGGGACTTTGGGGGTTCAGGATTAGGGGTTTGGGATCAGGGATTGGGGATTTGGGGATTTTGGGATTGGGAATTTGGGATCAGGGATCTGGGATTGGGGATTTGAGGATTTTGGGGTTTGGGACTTTGGGGGTTTGGGATCAGGGGTTTGGGATCAAGGATTTGGGATTTGGGATTTGGGGATTTTGGGGTTTGGGATTGGGGATTTTGGGATCAGGGATTGGGGATTTGGGGATTTGGGGGATTTGGGGATTTTGGGGTCTGGGATTTGGGGTTTGGGATGAGGGATTTGGAATCAGGGATTTGGGGGATTTGAGGATTTTGGGATCAGGGATTTGGGGTTTGGGATCAGGGATTGGGGACTTTGGGGATTTGGGGATTTGAGGATTTTGGGATCGGGGATTTGGGATCAGGGGTTTCGGATTTGGGGATCAAGGGGTTTGGGACTTTGGAGGTTTGGGATCAGGGGATTTGGGATCAGGGATTTTGGGATTGGGGATTTGGGATTTGGGGATTTTGGGGTCTGGGATTTGGGGTTTGGGATGAGGGATTTGGAATCAGGGATTTGGGGGATTTGGGGATTTTGGGATCAGGGATTTGGGGTTTGGGGTTTGGGGTTTGGGATCAGGGATTGGGGACTTTGGGGATTTGGGGATTTGAGGATTTTGGGATCGGGGGTTTGGGATCAGGGATTGAGAATTTGGGACTTTGGGCGTTTGGGATCGGGGATTTGGGATTGGGGATTGGGGATTGGGGATCTGGGATTTTGGGATATTTGGGGTTTGGGATGAGGGATTTGGAATCATGGATTTGGGGGTTTTGGGGATTTTGGGATTCGGGGATTTTGGGATCGAGGATTTGCGGTGAGGGATTTGGGATTTGCGGTTTGGGGTTTTGGGATCAGGGATTTGGGATTTGGGGTTTGAGGATTCGGGGTTTGGGGATTTGGGGATCAGGGATTTTTGGGTCTGGGATTTTTGGGTCTGGGATTTGGAGTTTGGGATTTGGGGTTTGGGATTTTTTGGGCTTCAAGACTTGCAATTATCTGGGATTGGGGATTTGGGATATTTTGGGATTCGGCATCTAGGATCAGGAATTTGGGGTTTGGGATCTTTTGGGATGCGAGATTTGCGATTTTCTGGGATTCGGGATTCGGGATTTTTTGGGATTTTTTGGGATTTTTTGGAATTTGGGATTTTTTGGGGTTTTTTGGGATTCGAGATTTGCGATTTTCTGGGATTCGGGGTTTGGGATTTTTTGGGATGCAATATTTGCAATTTTCTGGGATTGGGGATTTGGGATTATTTGGGATTTTTTGGGGATTTTTTTGGAATTTGGGATTTTTTTTTGGACTTTTTGGAATTCGGGATTTTTTGGGATTTTTTGAGATGTGAGATTTGCGATTTTCTGGGATTCGGGATTTGGGATTATTTTGGGAACTGGGATTTTTGAGATCTGAGGCTCCGCCCATGGAACCCCATGGAACGTCCCACCAGATCCCACCGGATCCCACCGGATCCCACCGGATCCCACCGGATCCCACGGGATCCCGGCATTCCGCGTTTTCCCGCGCACCTGGACCCCGGTGATCTCCTGCAGGTCCCTCAGGGCGGCCTCGGTGTCCCGCGCCAGCACGGCCGCCATGCCCAGCGCCCGCGCCGCCGCCACGCTCTCCGCCTGCTCCTCCACCACAATCACCTGGGACACGGGAAAAATCCGGAATTTGGGGGTGGTGGTGGTGGTGGCATCTCCCAGGGCTTCAAATCCACAGAAAATCCCCAGATTTGGGGAAGGACAATTCCAAATTTTCTGGGTTTTTTTTGGGATGGTGGTGGCATCTCCCGGGGCTTCAAATCCCCGGGAACATCCAAGGATCTGGGGCATGGACAGTTCCAAATTTTCTGGGGTTTTTTGGGATGGTGGTGGCATCTCCCGGGGCTTCACATCCCCAGGAACATCCAAGGATTTGTGAGATTGGAAAATTCCAAATTTTCTGGTTTTTTTCTGGGATCGTGGTGGCATCTCCCGGGGCTTCACAACCCTCCAAAAAATCCCAAGATTTGGGGGAAGGACAATTCCAAATTTTCTGGGGTTTCTGGGATGGTGGTGGCATCTCCCGAGGCTTCAAATCCCTGGGAACATCCAAGGATCTGGGGCATGGACAGTTCCAAATTTTCTGGGGTTTTTTTTGGGATGGTGGTGGCATCTCCCGGGGCTTCCTGATGCCCGGGAACATCTAAAGATTCAACCATGGATTTGTGGGATTGGGAAATTCCAAATTTTCTGGATTTTTGGGGATGGTGGTGGCATCTCCCGCGGCTTCAAATCCTCAGAAAATCCCCAGATTTGGGGAAGGAAAATTCCAAATTTTCTGGTTTTTTCTGGGATGGTGGTGGCATCTCCCGGGGCTTCACATTCCCAGAACATTCCAAGATTTGGGGGATTGGACAATTCCAAATTTTCTGGATTTTTGGGATGGTGGTGGCATCTCCCGAGGCTTCCTGATGCCCGGGAACATCTAAAGATTCAACCATGGATTTGTGGGATTGGGAAATTCCAAATTTTCTGGATTTTTGGGATCGTGGTGGCATCTCCCGAGGCTTCCTGATGCCCGGGAACATCTAAAGATTCAACCATGGATTTGTGGGATTGGGAAATTCCAAATTTTCTGGGGTTTCTGGGATCGTGGTGGCATCTCCTGGAGCTTCCCAACCCTCCAAAAAATCCCAAGATTTGGGGGAAGGACAATTCCAAATTTTCTGGGGTTTCTGGGATGGTGGTGGCATCTCCCATGGTTTCAAATCCCTGGGAACATCCAAGGATCTGAGGGATGGACAATCCTCCATTCACTGGATTTTTTGGGATCGTGGTGGCATCTCCTGGAGCTTCAAATCCCTCAGAAAATCCCAAGATTTTGGGGGAAGGACAATCCCAAACTTTCTGGGGTTTTTTTTGGGGATTGTGGTGGCATCTGCCAGGGCTTCCCAACCCTCAGAAAAATCCCAAGATTTTGGGGGAAGGACAATCCCAAACTTTCTGGGGTTTTTTGGGGATGGTGGTGGCATCTCCTGGGGCTTCCCGATCCCCAGGAACATCCAAAGATTCAACCATGGATTTGTGGGATTGGGAAATTCCAAATTTTCTGGGTTTTTGGGATGGTGGTGGCATCTCCTGGAGCTTCACAACCCTCAGAAAAATCCCAAGATTTGGGGAAGGAAAATTCCAAATTTTCTGGTTTTTTCTGGGATGGTGGTGGCATCTCCCGGGGCTTCACATTCCCAGAACATTCCAAGAGTTGGGGGATTGGACAATTCCAAATTTTCTGGATTTTTGGGATGGTGGTGGCATCTCCCGGGGCTTCACATCCCCAGGAACATCCAAGGATTTGTGGGATTGGAAAATTCCAAATTTTCTGGTTTTTTTCTGGGATGGTGGTGGCATCTCCCAAGGCTTCACAACCCTCCAAAAAATCCCAAGATTTGGGGAAGGAAAATTCCAAATTTTCTGGGTTTTTTTTGGGATGGTGGTGGCATCTCCCGGGGCTTCAAATCCCCGGGAACATCCAAGGATCTGGGGCATGGACAGTTCCAAATTTTCTGGGGTTTTTTGGGATGGTGGTGGCATCTCCCGGGGCTTCACATCCCCAGGAACATCCAAGGATTTGTGAGATTGGAAAATTCCAAATTTTCTGGTTTTTTTCTGGGATGGTGGTGGCATCTCCCAAGGCTTCACAACCCTCCGAAAAATCCCAAGATTTGGGGGAAGGACAATTCCAAACTTTCTGATTTTTTTGGGGATCATGGTGGCATCTCCCGGAGCTTCCCTCCCGCCGGGTGTCACCTGGTGGGGCGGCGTGCCGAGCTCGCTGAGGGCGCGTCGGAAGGCGCCGGGGTGGGGTTTGGCGGCGCCGACGCGGCACGACTCCAGCACGGGGCGGAAGCGGCGCCGCAGCCGCTCCTGCAGCGCCGCCCACGCGCGGCGGCCCCCGGAGTCGTCGAGCCACGCGTTGGCCAGGACGCACGCGCGGAACCCTGAGCGGCGGCACGGCGCGGGCACGGGGACACGGGAAGCGGGAGCTGGCGCGGCCGCGGCACGGCCGCTCGCCGCGGTATGGAGGCAGCGCTCACAACGCTCCACGCCCAACGTGCCCAACGTGCCCAACGCTCCCAACGTTCCATGCCCAACGTGCCCAACGTGCCCAACGCTCCCAACGTTCCCAACGTGCCCAACGCTCCCAACGTTCCATGCCCAACGTGCCCAACGTGCCCAACGCTCCCAACGTTCCATGCCCAACGTGCCCAACGTGCCCAACGCTCCCAACGTTCCATGCCCAACGTTCCCAACGTTCCCAACGCTCCCAACGTTCCATGCCCAACGTTCCCAACGTTCCCAACGCTCCCAACGTTCCATGCCCAACGTTCCCAACGTTCCCAACGCTCCCAACGTTCCCAACATTCCCAACATTCCACGCCCAACGTTCCAAACCCACCATTCCCAACGTTCCCAAACCCAACGTTCCCAACGTTCCCAACACTCCCAACGTTCCCAACGTTCCCAACGCTCCCAACACAACGTTCCCAACATACCGTGCCCAACGTTCCACGCCCAACGTTCCCAACGCTCCCAACGTTCCATGCCCAACGTTCCACGCCCAACATTCCAAACGTTCCACGCCCAACGTTCCCAACGTTCCCAACGTTCCACGCCCAACGTTCCACGCCCACCATTCCCAACGTTCCCAAACCCAACGTTCCCAACGTTCCACGCCCAACGTTCCCAACGCAACGCTCCCAACATTCCACGCCCAACATTCCACGCCCAACGTTCCCAACATTCCATGCCCAACGTTCCCAACACAACGTTCCCAACATTCCATCCCCACCATCCCCAACATTCCCCACATTCCAAACCAAACGTCCCCGACATTCCCAAGGTTCCATCCCCACCAGCCCAACATTTCAAGCCCACCATCCCCAACATTGCCAACGTTCCATCCCCACCATCCCCACCATCCCCAACATCCCCAACCCACCATTCCAAACCCACCATCCCCACCAGTCTGGAGCCACCATCCCAACATTCCCAACTTTCCCTTTCCACCATCCCCACCATTGCCAATGTTCCATCCCCACCATCCCCACCACTCTGGAGCCACCATCCCAACATTCCCAAGGATCCATCCCCACCATCCCAACACTTCAAACCCACCATCCCCACCATTGCCAACGTTCCATCCCCATCATCCCCAACATTTTGAACACCCCCCGCATTCCAAACTTAACGTTCCAAACATTCCCAAGGTTCCATTTCCACCATCCCCAACATTCCCAACATTCCCCACATTCCAAACCCACCATTCCCACCACTCTGGACCCACCATCCCCACCATTCCCAACGTTCCATCCCCACCATCCCAAACATTCCCCACATTCCAAACTAAACATCCCCGACATTCCCAAGGCTCCATCCCCACCACCCCAACATTCCAAGCCCACCATCCCCAACATTGCCAACGTTCCATCCCCACCATCCCCAACATTCCCAACATCCCCAACCCACCATTCCAAACCCACCATCCCCACCACTCTGGAGCCACCATCCCAACAGTCCCAAGGCTCCATCCCCACCATCCCCACCATTGCCAACGTTCCATCCCCACCATCCCCACCACTCTGGAGCCACCATCCCAACAGTCCCAACGTTCCATCCCCACCATTTTGAACACTCCCCACATTCCAAACTAAACGTCCCCGCCATTCCCAAGGCTCCATCCCCACCATCCCCAACACTTCAAAGCCACCATCCCCAACATTCCCAACGTTCCATCCCCACCATCCCCACCATCCCAACATTCCCCACATTCCAAACTAAACATTCCCGCCATTCCCAAGGTTCCATCCCCACCATTCCCACCACTCTGGACCCACCATCCCAAAATTCCCAACATTCCATCCCCACCATCCCCACCATCCCCAACACTCCCCACATTCCAAACTAAACGTCCCCGCCATTCCCAAGGCTCCATCCCCACCATCCCAACATTTCAAACCCACCATCCCCACCATTGCCAACGTTCCATCCCCACCATCCCCACCATTGCCAACGTTCCATCCCCACCATTCCAAACCCACCATCCCCACCACTCTGGACCCACCATCCCAACAGTCCCAACGTTCCATCCCCACCATCCCCACCATTCCCACAATTCCCCACATTCCAAACTAAATGTCCCCAACATTCCCAAGGTTCCAGACCCACCATCCCCAACATTCTGAACATTCCCAACGTTCCATCCCCACCATTCCCACCGCTCTGGACCCACCATCCCCAACATTGCCAACGTTCCATCCCCACCATCCCAACATTTCAAACCCACCATCCCCACCATTCCCAACGTTCCATCCCCACCATCCCCACCACTCTGGACCCACCATCCCAACAGTCCCAAGGTTCCATTTCCATCATCCCCACCATTCCCAACATTCCCCACATTCCAAACGCAGCATCCCCACCACTCTGGACCCACCATCCCAATATTCCCAAATTTCCATTTCCATCATCCCCACCATTCCCAACGTTCCATCCCCACCATCCCCACCGCTCTGGACCCACCATCCCACATTCCCGATGTTCCATCCCCACCATCGCCACCATTTTGAACATTCCCCGCATTCCCAACCAAACGTCCCCACCATTCCCAAGGTTCCAGACCCACCATCCCCAACATTCCCAACATTCCCACCCTTCCAAACTAAACATTCCCACCAGTCTGGACCCACCATCCCAACATTCCCAAGGTTCCATTTCCATCATCCCCAACATTGCCAACGTTCCATTCCCACCAGTCTGGACCCACCATCCCAACATTTCCAACTTTCCATTTCCACCATTCCCACCATTCCCAAGGTTCCATCCCCACCACCGCCACCATTTTGAACATTCCCCGCATTCCCAACCAAACGTCCCCACCATTCCCAAGGTTCCAGACCCACCATCCCCACCATCCCAACATTCCCCACGTTCCAAACTAAACATCCCCACCATTGCCAACGTTCCATCCCCACCATCCCCAACGTTCCCAACGTTCCATCCCCAGCATCCCCACCACTCTGGAGCCACCATCCCAACAGTCCCAACGTTCCATCCCCACCATCCCCACCATTTTGAAGACTCACCACATTCCAAAGTAAACGTCCCCACCACTCTGGACCCACCACCCCCAACATTGCCCACATTCCAAACTAAACGTCCCCACCATTGCCAATGTTCCATCCCCACCATCCCCACGACTCTGGACCCACCATCCCAACATTCCCAACTTTCCATTTCCACCATCCCCACCATTCCCAAGGTTCCATCCCCACCATCTCAACATTTCAAACCCACCATCCCCAACATTCCCAACGTTCCATCCCCACCACTCTGGAGCCACCATCCCAACATTGCCAACGTTCCATCTCCACCATCCCCACCATTCCCAACACTCCCCACATTCCAAACTAAACATCCCCAACATTCCCAAGGCTCCATCCCCACCATCCCAGCATTTCAAACCCACCATCCCCACCATTCTGGACCCACCATCCCACCATTCCCAACATTCCATCCCCACCATTGCCAATGTTCCATCCCCACCACTCTGGAGCCACCATCCCAGCATTCCCAGCTTTCCATTTCCACCATCCCCACCATTGCCAATGTTCCATCCCCACCATCCCCACCACTCTGGAGCCACCATCCCAACATTCCCAAGGTTCCATTTCCACCATCCCCACCATTGCCAATGTTCCATCCCCACCATCCCCACCACTCTGGAGCCACCATCCCAACATTCCCAAGGTTCCATTTCCGTCATCCCCACCATTCCCAACATTGCCACCAGTCTGGACCCACCATTCCCAACATTCCCCACATTCCAAACTAAACGTCCCCGCCATTCCCAAGGCTCCATCCCCAGCATCCCAACATTCCCAACATTCCCAACGTTCCATCCCCACCATCCCCACCACTCTGGACTGTCGTGGGTTGACAGCCTTTATCCCAGTATCGTGTGTTGTGTCTGGCAGCTCTGCCTTTTCTCTCTTCCCCCCCCCCCCCCCCCGGCCGTCTTGCTGCGGCGGGGCGGGGAAGAGAGGGGGGAGTGTTTGACCAGGCCTTTTTGCTTTTGGCTTTTGCTGCTTGGCTTGGCTAGCCGCTTTGCTTGCTTGCTTTCTGCTTTTTTGTGCTGTTTTTTTTTTTCCTTTTCTCTTGCTCCCTCTTTCTTACCCTCCCCTGAAGATACTGGACCGGCTCCGGACGTGACCTGAAGACGTCCAGGACATCCGAAGCTTGCAGAGAAGCGCCGCGCCCTCTCAACACACAGTCTGTTTTTTCTGTTTTCTTTTCTTTTCTTGTGTTGGGGAGTGTTCTTTTGTTACTTGTAAATAAATAGGTTTTGTTTTCCACTTTGCTCCTCCGAGAAATTCCTTCCCGAACCCGGTGTTGGGGGAGGGGTGGTTGGAGGTTTGTTTTGTTTTTGGGGGGCTCCCTTTTGGAGATTTCCCCTAATTTGTCCTAAACCAGGACAATATACTTTTTGGTGCGTTGGCCGGGAAAAAGGAGGCCAAAAAACAGTGGAAAAAAAACCTATAACAATAATATTTTGGTTTTGGCTATTTTGTGGGCATATCGGTGATTCATAATGTCATTTGGAGTGGAAGCTTGCCGGTCGTTCTGGTCCCTAGGGGTTTTTGAAGTTTTAATACTTTTGTGGTCCCTGGGGTTATTTCCTTACCCAAAAATAGCTCTGATGTTGGCCCTAATAAGTAGCTTTTGTAAGCGGGGGGCACTAACCAGAATAGTCATTGTGCTGGTCTTATGTGTGATGATGTGTCGGATAAAAATGCTGGACTTTATTTCAGGAATGTATGGACTGTTATTATGGTTGTTTACTCAGTTTGTTTGGGGAGAAGAAGGGGAAGGGGCTTTTCAGCCTTTGTCTTCCTTCTTGTCCTCCAAATTGTTGACATCTCTATTAGAAAATACTGAATTTCCCCTGAGTTTGAAAGAAACCATCTTTCTGGCATTTAATTTATTAAGCCTTTTCTATACTGTCTGGAGTGTGTATAAAATGAAGACTGAGATTTCTAGAGGGGTTAGAGACACTCCTGACTTAGGAGTAAAACAAAGCAGGAAAAATCTTGACTGGAGTGGGAAATGGGAGGACATGGGCCAGACTTTAAAGGAATTTTCTGATCCTATGGACTGGGACTTTCCATCTGATCAAATTCAGAATCCAGTCGAGGTGGCAAAGTATTTGAGGGAGAAGTGCCATGGTAACACTAAGGAAGAAAGGATTACTGCAGTGAGCTGGGCCTTGGCATTTGTTTACCGTACTCTGCTAGATACTGTGGAGCAGCAGATAGCAGAAAGGGAACAGGGTGATAAGTTAGTTACTATCCCAGTGACCCAGGCTGCAGCTAACATCCCAGGCTCCAGGCTAGCAGCTGCATCAGACAGTAGGCCCCAAACAATGGCTGTTGCAGCTAATACAAGAGGTGGAAAGTGTAAAGGCAAGACCGATCGAAAGGTGGAGGATGATGAGGATGATGATGCAGGAGAAGGACCCTCACCAAAATCAGAGGCCACATCAAGGGGCACAGAATCTGGAGCTAATATTGACTCCTTTTCTCTGAAGGACCTCAGAGGCCTAAGAAAGGATTACAGACGACAACCTGACGAATCTATAATTAGTTGGTTAGTCCGCCTTGGGGATGCTGCAGGGGAGGTTACGATTTTGGATGGTACTGAAGCGAGGCATTTGGGATCCCTGTCACATGATCCTGTCATCGATCAAGGTATGATGAGGGGGGCTAACCCTCACAGCCTCTGGGAACGGGTCCTAAGAAGCGTAGCAGAACGATACCTGTGTACGGATGATCTCTATATGCAGCAGACACGGTGGAAGACCATAGAACAGGGGATCCAACGCCTGAGAGAGATGGCGGTGGCAGAGCTCATTTTCTCAGATGACACAACAACTAGAAATCCGGACCTGGTACCATGCACACCTGTAATGTGGAGGAAACTCGTGCGACTTGGGCCACCTGAATACGCTTCTGCCCTAGCAATAATGAAGCGGGATGATACATATGAGACTGTGCTCGATATGGCAAAGAAGCTTCGAGCGTATGCAGATGCTGTGCATGGCCCAACTCATGCCAGAATTGCAGCAGTGGAAACCCGACTGCAGAAACTAGAGGATAAAATTGAGGAGAATCATAAGAAACTCCGGGAAGAGATTAAGGAGGACCTTATTCAAATCTCAGCTGTACAAATTAGAGGTCCTGGTGTCCAACGCTGGCGCTCCTTTGATGGGGAGAGAAGGTACACCCCACGGACTGAGTTATGGGCTTTTCTGCGTGAGTCTGGAGAAGACATGAGGAGATGGGATGGAAAACCCACCGCTGCTTTGGCACAACGGGTGCGTGATTTGAAGAAAAGAGAAAGTATCACCAAAAGGATAGCAGCTCCGGTCACTCGTCGCCGAGATGTTAAGTATGCTGATGACGATGACATGTCCGATCCCCTTGAAGGAACTTCTAAGGCATATGCCCAAGGAAAGAAGGACAATCTGGCTTAGAGGGGCCCTGCCTCTAGCCAGGAAGAGGCACGGGAGAACCGGGTTTTTTGGAAGGTGTGGATCAGATGGCCTGGCACATCAGAGCCACAAGACTATGAAGCGTTGGTTGACACTGGATCACAGTGTACCTTAATGCCATCGGAACACGTGGGGACAGAACCTGTTTCCATTGCTGGAGTGACGGGAGGATCACAACAGTTGACTTTGTTGGAAGCTGAGGTGAGCTTGACTGGGAAGGAATGGCAGGAACACCCGATTGTGACTGGTCCAGAGGCTCCGTGTATTTTGGGCATAGACTTCCTCCGGAATGGCTATTACAAAGATCCTAAGGGATTCAGGTGGGCTTTTGGAATAGCTGCAGTGGAGATAGAGGGTATTAAACAATTGAACACCTTGTCTGGACTATCAGAGAACCCATCTGCAGTAGGACTCTTGAAGGTAGAGGAGCAGCGAGTGCCAATTGCCACCTCAACAGTGCACCGCAGGCAGTACCGGACGAATCGAGATGCCGTGATCCCCATCCACAAAATGATCCGAGAGCTGGAGAGCCAAGGGGTGGTCAGTAAAACCCACTCACCCTTTAACAGCCCTATCTGGCCTGTGCGAAAATCTGACGGAGAATGGAGACTGACTGTGGACTATCGTGCCTTGAATGAAGTGACTCCACCACTGAGTGCGGCTGTACCGGACATACTGGAACTGCAGTACGAGCTGGAGTCTAAGGCAGCAAAGTGGTATGCGACCATCGATATTGCTAACGCGTTTTTCTCCATCCCTCTGGCAGCAGAATGCAGGCCTCAGTTTGCTTTTACATGGAGGGGAGTGCAGTATACCTGGAACCGACTGCCCCAAGGGTGGAAACACAGTCCTACCATCTGTCATGGACTGATCCAGGCTGCACTAGAAGAGGGTGAGGCTCCAGAACATCTGCAATATATTGATGATATCATCGTTTGGGGGAGCACGGCAATAGAAGTGTTCGAGAAAGGAGAGAAGATAATTCATATTCTCTTGGAAGCTGGATTTGCCATTAAGAAGAGCAAAGTCAAGGGACCTGCCCGAGAAATTCAGTTCTTGGGGGTGAAGTGGCAAGATGGACGGCGTCAGATTCCTGTGGATGTTATTAATAAAATCACTGCCATGTCCCCACCAACTGATAAAAAGGAAACACAAGCTTTCTTAGGCGCTATAGGTTTCTGGAGGATGCACATCCCTGAGTATAGTCAGATTGTGAGACCCCTTTATCTGGTTACCCGCAAGAAGAACGACTTCCATTGGGGCCCTGAGCAGCAGCAAGCTTTTGTCCAAATCAAGCAGGAGATCGCTCATGCTGTAGCCCTTGGTCCAGTCAGGACGGGACCAGATGTGAAGAACGTGCTCTACTCTGCAGCCGGGAGCCATGGTCTGTCCTGGAGCCTTTGGCAGAAGGTACCTGGCGAGACCCGAGGCCGACCATTGGGATTTTGGAGTCGGAGCTACAGGGGGTCTGAAGATAACTATACTCCAACAGAAAAGGAAATCTTGGCCGCCTATGAAGGAGTCCAAGCCGCCTCAGAGGTGATTGGTACAGAGGCACAACTCTTTTTGGCACCCCGACTACCGGTGTTGGGATGGATGTTCAGAGGAAAGGTTCCCTCTACCCACCATGCTACCAGTGCTACTTGGAGTAAGTGGATTGCCCTCATTACGCAGCGCGCTCGAATTGGAAAGTTAAATCGCCCTGGGATCCTGGAGATAATTACAAATTGGCCTGAAGGTGAAAGCTTTAGTGTCGCAGATGAGGAACAAGAGCCAGTGACCCGGGTTGAGGAAGCTCCGCCATACAATCAGTTACCAGTAGAAGAAACACGCTATGCTCTATTCACCGATGGTTCTTGTCGTGTCATAGGGATGAAACGGAGGTGGAAAGCAGCTGTGTGGAGTCCCACTCGACGGGTTGCAGAGGCTACTGAAGGAGAGGGTGAATCCAGTCAATTTGCTGAAATCAAAGCTATTCAACTGGCCCTAGGTATTGCAGAGAGAGAGAGGTGGCCAAGGCTCTATTTGTATACCGATTCCTGGATGGCAGCCAATGCTCTATGGGGATGGCTGAAGAGATGGAAAGAGGCAAACTGGCAGCGAAGAGGAAAACCAATTTGGGCTGCGGAAGAGTGGAAAGATATCGCTACTCGGGTAGAGAAGTTACCTGTGAAGATTCGCCATGTAGATGCCCATGTCCCCAGAAG
This sequence comes from Ammospiza caudacuta, assembly GCF_027887145.1. Taxonomy (NCBI): domain Eukaryota; kingdom Metazoa; phylum Chordata; class Aves; order Passeriformes; family Passerellidae; genus Ammospiza; species Ammospiza caudacuta. The sequence continues at coordinate 117,386,068 of NC_080595.1, read as the reverse complement.
CAGAGCTAATGAAGAGCAGCAAAACAACCAGCAAGTACATCAGGCTGCAAAGATAGGGGAGTTGAAGATAGATCTCGACTGGGAGCATAAGGGAGAGTTATTCTTAGCACGATGGGCCCATGATGCCTCAGGCCACCAGGGTAGAGATGCCACCTATAAGTGGGCACGAGACCGAGGGGTGGATCTAACCATGGACAGTATCTCTCAGGTTATTCGTGACTGTGAGACGTGCGCTGCCATCAAGCAGGCCAAGCGGGTGAAGCCCCTCTGGTATGGGGGGCGGTGGTCTAAGTACAAATACGGGGAGGCCTGGCAGATTGATTACATCACACTGCCTCAAACCCGCCAGGGCAAGCGCTATGTACTAACCATGGTAGAAGCCACCACGGGATGGTTGGAAACCTACCCTGTGTCTCATGCCACAGCCCGTAACACTATCTTGGGCCTTGAAAAGCAGGTCCTTTGGAGGCACGGTACTCCCGAGAGAATTGAGTCGGATAATGGAACTCATTTTAAAAACAACCTTATTAATACTTGGGCTAGGGAACATGGCATCGAGTGGATATACCATATCCCCTATCATGCACCAGCTGCAGGGAAAGTGGAAAGGTATAATGGATTGTTAAAAACCACCTTAAAAGCATTGGGTGGGGGGTCTTTTAAAAACTGGGAGCAGCATTTGGCAAAGGCTACCTGGTTAGTTAACACTCGAGGTTCCACCAACCGAGCGGGTCCTGCTCAGTCTGAGCTCCTTAATATAGTAGATGGGGATAAAGCCCCAGTGGCCCATGTCAGAGGTTTGTTGGGAAAGACAGTATGGATCAACCCTGCCTCGAGTACAGACAAACCCATCCGTGGGATTGTCTTTGCTCAAGGACCAGGTTATACATGGTGGATAATGCAGAAAGATGGAACAACACGGTGTGTACCTCAGGGAGACCTGATTGTGGGATGAGATTCATATATGAATGTCATTGTTTGTTGAATGTGAGACAGAAGGAAACTGTAAGTGTCAAAGGTCTGAGCAAGTAAGATGAGAGGAATGCGTAAGTGTCAAAGGTGTGAGTAAGTGAAATGAAAGTTTTTATTGTATATTCACGATATGGGATAAGGGGTGGAGTGTCGTGGGTTGACAGCCTTTATCCCAGTATCGTGTGTTGTGTCTGGCAGCTCTGCCTTTTCTCTCTTCCCCCCCCCCCCGGCCGTCTTGCTGCGGCGGGGCGGGGAAGAGAGGGGGGAGTGTTTGACCAGGCCTTTTTGCTTTTGGCTTTTGCTGCTTGGCTTGGCTAGCCGCTTTGCTTGCTTGCTTTCTGCTTTTTTGTGCTGTTTTTTTTTTTCCTTTTCTCTTGCTCCCTCTTTCTTACCCTCCCCTGAAGATACTGGACCGGCTCCGGACGTGACCTGAAGACGTCCAGGACATCCGAAGCTTGCAGAGAAGCGCCGCGCCCTCTCAACACACAGTCTGTTTTTTCTGTTTTCTTTTCTTTTCTTGTGTTGGGGAGTGTTCTTTTGTTACTTGTAAATAAATAGGTTTTGTTTTCCACTTTGCTCCTCCGAGAAATTCCTTCCCGAACCCGGTGTTGGGGGAGGGGTGGTTGGAGGTTTGTTTTGTTTTTGGGGGGCTCCCTTTTGGAGATTTCCCCTAATTTGTCCTAAACCAGGACATGGACCCACCATCCCAACATTCCCAGCTTTCCATTTCCACCATCCCCACCATTGCCAATGTTCCATCCCCACCATCCCAACACTTCAAACCCACCATCCCCAACATTCCCAACGTTCCATCCCCACCATCCCCACCATTTTGAACATTCCCCACATTCCATCCCCACCATCCATCCCAACATTCCCAAGGCTCCCTCCCCACCATCCCCTCCGCCCCCGGAGCGGGTTCCCGGCGTTGCCGGCGTTGCCGGCGCGTCCTCACCGCGCTGCCGGAGCTCGGCGGCCGCTCTCAGCACGGCGGGGTCGAGGCGGCCGCGCTCGCGCAGCTCCCGGAACGGCCGCGACGCCGAGAAACCCTCGGGAACGGCCGCGCCCGCGGAGCGCAGCCGGGAACGGCACTCGGCCTCCAGCTCCGCCACCAGCTGCGGGGAAATGGAAAATGAGGGGAAAAACCCCAAATCTGGGAAATTCTGGGGAAAAAACCCCAAATCTGGGAAATCCTGGGGGAAAAATACCCGAAATCTGGGAAATTTTGGGGGAAAAAAACCGAAAATCTGGGAAATTCTGCATTGGGAGTGGAGCCGGGAACGGCACTCGGCGTCCAGCTCCGCCAGCAGCTGCGGGAAAGCACAGGGGAAAATGAGGGGAAAAACCCCAAATCTGGGAAATTCTGGGAAAAAAACCCCAAATCTGGGAAATCCTGGGGGAAAAATACCCGAAATCTGGGAAATTTTGGGGGAAAAAACCCGAAAATCTGGGAAATTCTGAGGAAAAAACCCAAAATCTGGGAAATTCTCGGGTGGAAAAAAAACCCCAAATCTGGGAAATTCTGGGGAAAAAAACCCCAAATCTGGGAAATTCTGGGAAAAAACCCCAAAATCTGGGAAATTCTGGGGAAAAAAACCCCAAATCTGGGAAATTTTGGGGGAAAAATACCCGAAATCTGGGAAATTCTGGGAAAAATACCCGAAATCTGGGAAATTCTGGGAAAAATACCCGAAATCTGGGAAATTCTGCATTGGGAGCGCAGCCGGGAACGGCACTCGGCCTCCAGCTCCGCCACCAGCTGCGGGGAAATGGAAAATGAGGGAAAAAAACCCAAATCTGGGAAATTCTGGGAAAAAAACCCCAAATCTGGGAAATCCTGGGGGAAAAATACCCGAAATCTGGGAAATTTTGGGGGAAAAAAACCGAAAATCTGGGAAATTCTGCATTGGGAGTGGAGCCGGGAACGGCACTCGGCGTCCAGCTCCGCCAGCAGCTGCGGGAAAGCACAGGGGAAAATGAGGGGAAAAACCCCAAATCTGGGAAATTCTGGGAAAAAAACCCCAAATCTGGGAAATTTTGGGAAAAAAAAAAACCCAAATCTGGGAAATTCTGGGAAAAAAAACCCCAAAATCGGGGAAATTCTGCATTGGGAGTGCAGCCGGGAACGGCACTCGGCGTCCAGCTCCGCCACCAGCTGCGGGAAAGAACGGGGAAAATGAGGGGAAAAACCCCAAATCTGGGAAATTCTGGGAAAAAAACCCCAAATCTGGGAAATTTTGGGGGAAAAATACCCGAAATCTGGGAAATTTTGGGGGAAAAAACCCGAAAATCTGGGAAATTCTGCATTGGGAGTGCAGCCGGGAACGGCACTCGGCCTCCAGCTCCGCCACCAGCTGCGGGGAAATGGAAAATGAGGGAAAAAAACCCAAATCTGGGAAATTCTGGGAAAAAACCCCAAATCTGGGAAATTTTGGGGGAAAAATACCCGAAATCTGGGAAATTCTGAGGAAAAAACCCAAAAATCTGGGAAATTCTCGGGTGGAAAAAAAACCCCAAATCTGGGAAATTCTGGGGAAAAAAACCCAAAATCTGGGAAATTCTGGGAAAAAACCCAAAAATCTGGGAAATTCTCGGGTGGAAAAAAAACCCCAAATCTGGGAAATTCTGGGGAAAAAACCCCAAAATCTGGGAAATTTTGGGGAAAAAACCCCAAAATCTGGGAAATTCTGCATTGGGAGCGGAGCCGGGAACAGCACTCAGCGTCCAGCTCCGCCAGCAGCTGCGGGAAAGAACGGGGAAATGAGGGGAAAAACCCCAAATCTGGGAAATTCTGGAAAAAAACCCCGAAATCTGGGAAATTCTGGGAAAAAACCCCGAAATCTGGGAATAAAACCCCAAAAATGGGAAATTCTGCATTGGGAGCGCAGCCGGGAACGGCACTCGGCCTCCAGCTCCGCCACCAGCTGCGGGGAAATGGAAAATGAGGGGAAAAACCCCAAATCTGGGAAATTCTGGGAAAAAAACCCCAAATCTGGGAAATTTTGGGGGAAAAATACCCGAAATCTGGGAAATTCTGAGGAAAAAACCCGAAAATCTGGGAAATTCTGAGGAAAAAACCCAAAAATCTGGGAAATTCTCGGGTGGAAAAAAAACCCCAAATCTGGGAAATTCTGGGGAAAAAAACCCAAAATCTGGGAAATTCTGGGGAAAAAACCCCAAAATCTGGGAAATTCTGGGAAAAAAACCCCAAATCTGGGAAATTTTGGGGGAAAAATACCGGAAATCTGGGAAATTTTGGGGGAAAAAAACCGAAAATCTGGGAAATTCTGCATTGGGAGTGGAGCCGGGAACGGCACTCGGCGTCCAGCTCTGCCAGCAGCTGCGGGGAAATGGAAAATGAGGGGAAAAACCCCAAATCTGGGAAATTCTGGGAAAAAAACCCCAAATCTGGGAAATTTTGGGGGAAAAATACCCGAAATCTGGGAAATTTTGGGGGAAAAAACCCGAAAATCTGGGAAATTCTGCATTGGGAGTGGAGCCGGGAACGGCACTCGGCGTCCAGCTCCGCCAGCAGCTGCGGGAAAGCACAGGGGAAAATGAGGGGAAAAACCCCAAATCTGGGAAATTCTGGGAAAAAAACCCCAAATCTGGGAAATCCTGGGGAAAAACCCCGAAATCTGGGAATAAAACCCCAAAAATGGGAAATTCTGCATTGGGAGCGCAGCCGGGAACGGCACTCGGCGTCCAGCTCCGCCAGCAGCTGCGGGGAAATGGAAAATGAGGGGAAAAACCCCAAATCTGGGAAATTCTGGGAAAAAAACCCCAAATCTGGGAAATTTTGGGGGAAAAATACCCGAAATCTGGGAAATTTTGGGGGAAAAAACCCGAAAATCTGGGAAATTCTGAGGAAAAAACCCAAAAATCTGGGAAATTCTCGGGTGGAAAAAAAAAACCCAAATCTGGGAAATTCTGGGGAAAAAAACCCCAAAATCTGGGAAATTTTGGGAAAAAAAAAAACCCAAATCTGGGAAATTCTGGGAAAAATACCCCCAAAATCTGGGAAATTCTGGGGAAAAAAACCCCAAATCTGGGAAATTCTGGGGAAAAAACCCCAAAATCTGGGAAATTTTTGGGGAAAAATACCCGAAATCTGGGAAATTCTGGGAAAAAACCCCAAAATCTGGGAAATTCTGGGGAAAAATACCCCCAAAATCTGGGAAATTCTCGGGTGGAAAAAAACCCCAAAATCTGGGAAATTCTGGGGAAAAAACCCCAAAATCTGGGAAATTCTGGGAGAAAAACCTCAAAATCTGGGAAAGTCTGGGAAAAAAGCCCCAAAATCTGGGAAATTCTGGAAAAAAACCCGAAATCTGGGAAATTTTGGGAAAAAAACCCCAAAATCTGGGAAATTCTGGGGAAAAAAACCGAAAATCTGGGAAATTCTCCCTTGGAAAAGCCCCCAAAGCCGGGAGAGGTCGTGGTTGGAAAAGCCGCGGAATTCCAGAGAAATTCCCGGCCGGGAGAGCCCCAAACCCCGGGGTGGATCCCAAACCCCGGAATGGATCCCGAACCCTGGGGTGGATCCCAAATCCCCCGGGAATTTTGGGGTCAATCCCGAAATCCCGGAATGGATCCCGAACCCTGGGGTGGATCCCAAATCCTGGGGTGGATCCCAAACCCTGGGCCGGATCAGGAATCCCCAGGGAATTTTGGGGCCAATCCGGAAATCCCGGAATGGATCCCGAACCCCGGGGTGGATCCCAAATCCCCCAAGGTGGATCCCAAACCCCGGGGTGGATCCTGAACCCGGGGGTGGATCCCAAATCCTCGAGGTCAATCCCGAATCCCAGAGTGGATCCGGATCCCAGGGTGGATCCCAAACCCCGGGGTGGATCCCAAATCCCAAACCCTGGGGTGGAATCCAGACCCCGGGGTGGATCCCAAATCCTCGGGGTCAACGCCAAATCCTGGGGTGGATCCCAAACCCTGGGGTGGATCCCAAATCCTCGAGGTCAATCCCAAACCCTGGGCCGGATCTGGAATCCCCCGGGAATTTTGGGGTCAATCCCGAAATCCCGGAATGGATCCCGAACCCTGGGGTGGATCCCGAACCCCGGGGTGGCTCCCAAATCCTGGGGTGGATCCTAAACCCTGGGCCGGATCTGGAATCCCCCGGGAATCTGAAATCCCCCGGGAATTTTGGGGCCAATCCCGAAATCCCGGAATGGATCCCGAACCCGGGGGTGGATCCCAAATCCCCCAAGGTGGATCCCAAACCCCGGGGTGGATCCCGAATCCTCGAGGTCAATCCCGAATCCCAGAGCGGATCCGGATCCCAGGGTGGATCCCAAACCCCGGGCTGGATCCCAAATCCCAAACCCCGGGCTGGATCTTGAATCCTGGAGGTCAATCCCAGGGTGGATCCCAGATCCCAGGGTTGGTCCCAAAGCCCGGACTGGATCACAAACCCTGGGCCGGATCCCGGTCCCACCTGGGTGGATCCCAAACCCCAGACTGGATCCCAACCCCTGGAATGGATCCCAAACGTGGAATGGATCCCAAAGCCTGGAATGGATCCCAACCCCTGGAAGGGATCCTGGTCGCACCTGGTGGATCCCAAATCCCCGGATGGATCCCAAAGCCAAGAACTGATCCCAGATCCCAGGGTTGGCCCGAAATCCCGAGGTGGATCCCAGCCCCTGGAATGGATCCGGGTCCCACCTGGGTGGATCCCAGACCCCAGAGTGGATCCCAAATCCCGGAGTGGATCCCAACCCCCAGAAGGGATCCCAGACCCCAGGACTGGCCCCAAAGCCCAGAGTGGATCCCAAACCCTGGACCGGATCCCGGTCCCACCTGGGTGGATCCCAGCCCCCGGAAGGGATCCCAGACCCCAGGGTTGGCCCCAAAGTCCGGAGTGGATCCCAAAGCCCGGAGTGGATCCCAACCCCTGGAAGGGATCCCGGTCCCACCTGGGTGGATCCCAACCCCTGGGGTGGATCCCAAACCCTTGAGGACAACCCCAGGGTGGATCCCAGATCCCAGGGTTGGTCCCAAAGCCCGGAGTGGATCCCAACCCCTGGAATTGATCCCAAACCTGGAATGGATCCCAAAGCCCGGAGTGGATCCCAACCCCTGGAAGGGATCCCAGTCCCACCTGGGTGGATCCCAAACCCCAGAGTGGATCCCAATCCCTAGAGCGGATCCCAGCCCCTGGAATGGGTCTCAGACCCCAGAGTCGATCCCAAAGCCCGGAGTGGATCCCAACCCCAGAACGGATCCCGGTTACACCTGGGTGGATCCCAAATCCAAGAGTGGATCCCAGCCCCTGGAATGGATCCCAAACCTCAGAGTTGATCCCAAAGCCCGGAGTGGATCCCGGTCACACTCGGGTGGATCCCACATCCCAGAGTGGATCCCAGCCCCTGGAATGGATCCCAAACCCCGGAGTGGATCCCAAAGCCCGGAGTGGATCCCGGTCACACTCGGGTGGATCCCACATCCCAGAGTGAATCCCAACCCCCAGAGTGGATCCCAAAGCCCAGAGTGGATCCCAACCCCTGGAACGGATTCCAGCCCCTGGAATGGATCCCAGACCCCAGAGTGGATCCCAGACCCCGGAGTGGATCCCAAAGCCCGGAGTGGATCCCAAAGCCCGGAGCGGGTGGCGGTGTCACCTGGGTGAGGCCGATGTGGCCGCGCAGCGCTCGCGATTTGGGGCTCTGGGACCCCCCGGAATCCAGAGCGGCCGCCAGGAAACCCCTGGGGGGGAAAGGACCAATCAGGAAAGGCCAGGAAAACCCCAAACCCCAAAAACCCCAAATGAGAACCCAAAAAAAACCCCCAAATCTCAAATCCAAAACCCCGAATCCCAGGAAAACCCCAAACCCCAAAAACCCCAAATGGGATCCCAAAAAATCCCCAAATCTCAAATCCAAAATCCTGAATCCCAGAAAAACCCCAAACCCCAAAAACCCCAAATGGGATCCCAAAAAAAGCCCAAATCTCAAATCCAAAACTCTGAATCCCAGAAAAACCCCAAATCCCAAAATCCCCAAATCTCAAATCCAAAATCCCGAATCCCAGAAAAACCCCAAACCCCAAAAACCCCAAATGGGATCCCAAAAAATCCCCAAATCTCAAATCCAAACCCTGAATCCCAGGAAAACCCCAAATCCCAAAAACCCCAAATCTCAAACCAAAAAAAACACCCCAAATCTCAAATCCAAAACCCCGAATCCCAGAAAAACCCCAAACCCCAAAAACCCCAAATGGGATCCCAAAAAAACCCCAAATCTCAAATCCAAAATCCCGAATCCCAGGAAAACCCCAAACCCCAAAATCCCCAAATGGGATCCCATGAAAATCCCAAAATCTCAAATCCCAAACTCTGAATCCCAGGAAAACCCCAAATCCCAAAAACCCCAAATGAGATCCCACAAACATCCCCAAATCTCAAATCCAAAACCCCGAATCCCAAAAACCCCAAACCCCAAAAACCCCAAATGAGAACCCAAAAAACCCCAAATCTCAAATCCAAAATCCCGAATCCCAGGAAAACCCCAAATCCCAAAAAACCCCAAATGGGATCCCAAAAAAACCCCAAATCTCAGACCCCATAAAACCCCCAAATCCCAGATCCCATAAAAACTCCAAATCCCATAAAACCACCAAAATCTAAATCCCATAAAAACCCCAAACCCCAAATCTCAGATCCCATAAAAACACCAAATTCTAAATCCCATAAAAACCCCAAATCCCAGAAAAAACCCAAACCCCGAAAACCCCAAATGAGAACCCAAAAAAACCCCAAATCTCAAATCCAAAATCCCGAATCCCAGGAAAACCCCAAATCCCAAAAACCCCAAATGGGATCCCAAAAAAACCCCAAATCTCAAATAAAAAATCCTGAATCCCAGGAAAACCCCAAACCCCAAAATCCCCAAATGGGATCCCATGAAAATCCCAAAATCTCAAATCCCAAACTCTGAATCCCAGGAAAACCCCAAATCCCAAAAACCCCAAATGAGATCCCACAAACATCCCCAAATCTCAAATCCAAAACCCCGAATCCCAAAAACCCCAAACCCCAAAAACCCCAAATGAGAACCCAAAAAACCCCAAATCTCAAATCCAAAATCCCGAATCCCAGGAAAACCCCAAATCCCAAAAAACCCCAAATGGGATCCCAAAAAAACCCCAAATCTCAGACCCCATAAAACCCCCAAATCCCAGATCCCATAAAAACTCCAAATCCCATAAAACCACCAAAATCTAAATCCCATAAAAACCCCAAACCCCAAATCCCAGATCCCATAAAAACACCAAATTCTAAATCCCATAAAAACCCCAAATCCCAGAAAAAACCCAAACCCCGAAAACCCCAAAGGAGAACCCAAAAAAACCCCAAATCTCAAATCCAAAACCCCGAATCCCAGGAAAACCCCAAATCCCAAAAACCCCAAATGGGATCCCAAAAAAACCCCAAATCTCAAATCCAAAATCCCGAATCCCAGGAAAACCCCAAATCCCAAAAACCCCAAATGGGATCCCAAAAAACCCCAAATCTCAGACCCCATAAAACCCCCAAATCCCAGATCCCATAAAACTCCAAATTCTGAGTCCCAAAAACCCCACAAAATCTCGGATCCCACAAAAGCCCCAAATCCCAGATCCCAGAACCCACAAAACCCCGAATCAGACCCCAAAAAAACCCCAAAGCTCAGATCCCAAAAAATCCCAAAGGCCAAATTCCATAAAAACCCCAAATCTCAAATCACAGATCCCAAAAAAAAATCCCATAAAACCACCAAAATCTAAATCCCAAAGAAACCCCAAACCCCAAATCTCAGATCCCATAAAAACCCCAAATCCCATAAAACCACCAAAATCTAAATCCCATAGAAACCCCAAATCACAGATCCCATAAAAACACCAAATTCTAAATCCCATAAAAACCCCAAATCCCATAAAAACCCCAAATCCCATAAAAACCCCAAATCCCATAAAAACCCCAAAGCTCAGAAACCAAAAAACCCCAAATCCCAGATCCCATAAAAACCCCAAATCTGTAATCTCAGATCCTCTAAAAAACCCAAATCCCAGATCCCATAAAAACCCCAAATCCCAAATCTCAGATCCTAAAAAGCCCCAAATTTTGATTCTCAATAAACCCCAAACCCCAAATCCCACAAAAGCCCCCAAATCCAAAACCCCAAATCCCAGATCCCATAAAAACCCCAAATCCCACATCCCATAAAAACCCCAAATCCCGAATCCCAAAAACCCCAAATCCTGAATCCCATCAAAACCCCAAATCCCAGATCCCAAAAACCCCAAATCCCAAAACTCAGATCCCATAAAAACTCCAAATCCCAGATCCCATAAAAACCCCACATCAAATCCCAATAAACCCCAAATCCCAAAGCTCAGATCCCATAAAAACCCCAAATATCAGATCCAAAAAAACCCCAAATCCCAAAACTCAGATCCCATAAAAAACCCAAACCCCAAATCCCAGATCCTAAAAAACCCCAAATCCCAGATCCCAAAAACCCCAAATCCCGAATCCCATCCAAACCCCAAACCCCAAATCTCAGATCCCATAAAAACCCCAAATCTCAGGCCCCACTAAAAACCCCAAATCCCAGGGACCATAAAAATTCCCAAAGCTCAGATCCCGTAAACCCCAAAACTCAGATCCCGAACCCCAAATTCTGAATCCCAAAAAAACCCAAATCCCGCAAACGGCCCCAAATCCAAAACCCCAAATCTCAGGTGCCATAAAAACCCAACCCCAAACTTCAGAGCCCATAAAAACCCCAAATATCCGACCCAAAAAACCCCAAATCCCACAAAAGCCCCCAAATCCAAAACCCCAAATCCCAGATCCCATAAAAACCCCAAATCCCAGATCCCAAAAACCCCAAATCCTGAATCCCATCAAAACCCCAAATCCCAGATCCCATAAAAACCCCAAATATCAGATCCAAAAAAACCCCAAATCCCAGATCCCAGGTCCCATAAAAACCCCAAATATCAGATCCCATAAAAACCCCAAATCCCAAATCTCAGATCCTAAAAAGCCCCAAATTTTGATTCTCAATAAACCCCAAACCCCAAATCCCACAAAAGCCCCCAAATCCAAAACCCCAAATCCCAGATCCCATAAAAACCCCAAATCCCACATCCCAAAAACCCCAAATCCCGAATCCCAAAAACCCCAAATCCTGAATCCCATCAAAACCCCAAATCCCAGATCCCAAAAACCCCAAATCCCAAAACTCAGATCCCATAAAAACTCCAAATCCCAGATCCCATAAAAACCCCACATCAAATCCCAATAAACCCCAAATCCCAAAGCTCAGATCCCATAAAAACCCCAAATATCAGATCCAAAAAAACCCCAAATCCCAAAACTCAGATCCCATAAAAAACCCAAACCCCAAATCCCAGATCCCATAAAAACCCCAAATCCCAGATCCCAAAAACCCCAAATCCCGAATCCCATCCAAACCCCAAACCCCAAATCCCACATCCCATAAAAACCCCAAATATCAGACCCAAAAAAATGCCAAACCCCAAAACTCAGATCCCATAAAAACCCCAAATATCAGATCCAAAAAACCCCAAATCCCAGATCCCATAAAAACCCCACATCAAATCCCAATAAACCCCAAATCCCAAAGCTCAGATCCCATAAAAACCCCAAATATCAGATCCAAAAAACCCCAAATCCCAAAACTCAGATCCCATAAAAAACCCAAACCCCAAATCCCAGATCCTAAAAAACCCCAAATCCCAGATCCCAATAAACACCAAACCCCAAATCCCGAATCCCTGAGCCAAAATCCCAAACCCCCGACACCCCAAAAGAATCCCGAACCTCAAAAATCCCAATTCAAAACCCCAAATCCCAAAAAATCCCAAAGCTCCCAAAACCCCAAATCCCAAAAAATCCCAAATCCAAAATCCCAAAAATCCCAAATCCCCAAAACCCCAAATCCCCAAACCCCCAAATCCCAAAAACCCCAAACCCCAAAAAATCCAAACCCCAAATCCCCAAACCCCCAAATCCCAAAAACCCCAAATCCCAAATCGTTACCCACAAAAACCCTAAATCCCAAAAACCCCAAATCCCAAAAACCCCAAATCCCAAAAAATCCCAAAACCCCAATCCCAAAAACCCCAATTCCAAATCCCAAAACCACCAAACCTCAAAACCCCCCAAATCCCCCAAATCCCAAACCCCAAACTCCAAATCCCCCAAATCCCCAAAACCCCAAATCCCAAAAAATCCCAAATCCCCCAAATCCCAAAAACCCCAAATCCCAAAAACCCCAAATCCCAAAAAATCCCAAATCCCAAATCCCCAAACCCCAAAAACCCCAAATCCCAAATCGTTACCCACAAAAACCCCAAATCCCAAAAACCCCAAATCCCAAAAACGCCAATTCCAAATCCCAAAACCACCAAACCTCAAAACCCCCCAAATCCCCCAAATCCCAAACCCCAAATCCCGAATCCCCAGATCCAAATCCCAAAAAACTCCAGACCCCAAAAGCCCCAAACCCCCGATCCCAAATCCCAAAAAACTCCAGACCCCAAAATTCCCGAAGCCCCAAACCCCAAAAACCCCAAAAATCCCCAAAATCCCCAAATTTCCTAAACTGAAACCCCGCGCGGGCGGCGCCGCCAACCACAAAATTCTCGCGTTGATTCCGTGGGTCTCGCCCGGCGCCGCCCCGCATTGAGACGCGGGCGGGCGCCTTCGGCCGTGCCAGGCGCGGCTTTACCGAACCGAGCCCGAACCGAACCGAACGGAACCGAACCGAACCGAGCCGGGCCTACCTGGGCAGGCCCCAGTCGCGCTCGCAGGCGCTCAGGAAGTGCTGCAGGCCCGGTTTCAGCAGAACGCCGAGGTCGAAAATCACGGCCCGTCGCTCCATGGCCGCCGCCCGAGCCGGGACTCGAACCCACGGCCTCGAACTTTGGCCCAGTTTAGGCCACGGCCCCTCAGCGAAGCCACGCCCCTCACAGAGCCCACAGTACTCACCGAAGCCACGCCCCCTCATCGAGGCCACGCCCCTCACAGGGCCCATAGCGCTAACCGAAGCCACGCCCCCTGCGCGAAACCGCTCCCTTCAATGTTTTGGAGGAATTTTGGGGGATTTTGGAAGATTTCTTTTATTATTGGGGAGTTTTGGGGAGGGGTTTTCTGGGGGGCATTCTTTGGTTTTTAGTTTATTTTTTATTTTCGGGGCATTTTGTGGATTTGGGGATTTCTCTCCTCACGTAGCCCGCAGTAGTCACCGAAGCCACGCCCCTTCAGCGAAGCCACGCCCCTCAGAGAGCCCGCAGCATTAACCAAAGCCACGCCCCCTGGGCGAAGCCGCTCCCTTCTACATTGTGGGGGAATTTTTGGGGGCGATTTTAAAGGATTTTATTTGGTCTTTTTTTTTATTATTGGGAATTTTGGGGGGAGATTTTTTGGAGGATTTTTTGGTTTTTAGTTTTTTTTTTTATTTTGGGGGTTTTTTGGGGGGATTTGGGGATTTCTCCCCTCACATAGCTCACAGAACGCACCGAAGCCCCCTCACATGGGAAACACCACTAGGCGAAGCCACGCCCCCTCACAAATCCCACGGTACTAAGCGAAGCCACGCCCCCTTGGGCGAAGCCACGCCCCTCACATAGCCCACAAGTTAGTTAATGCCACGCCCCTTCATCAAAGCCACGCCCCTCACTGAGCCCACAGCACCAAGCGAAGCCACGCCCCCTCAGCAAAGCCACGCCCACGCCGCAGCCCACAATGATCCCGAAGCCACGCCCCCTCAGCAAGCCACGCCCCCTCAGCAAGCCACGCCCCCAGTAAAGTCAGGAGATTTTTAGGGGGAAATTTTGGGGGAATTTTTGTTGATTTTTTTTGAAATTTCTGGGATTTTTGGGGGGCATTTTAGGGAAATTTTGAGGGGGATTTTTGGAAATTTTGGACGATTTTTTGGAGGGAATTTTTGGTGATTTTTTGTGAATTTTTTAGTGATTTTGGGGGGATTTTCACGATTTTTTAGGGAATTTTTTGTGATATTTTGAGGAATTCTTGGAAGTTTTTGTGGAGATTTTTTTGGGAATTTTTGGGTGATTTTTAGGGTGAACTTTCGTGATTTTTAGGGAAATTTTGGGACTTTTAAAAATTTTTTGTGATTTTTTTGGGCATTTTTGGTGATTTTTAGGGGAATTTTTGTGATTTTGGGGAGAATTTTTTGGTGATGCTTGGGGCAATTTTCGGTGAGGGTTTTGGTGATTTTTAATAAATCTTTTGGGGGTTTTTTTGAGAATTTTTGGTGATTTTTTGGTGATTTTTCAGGGGATTTTTGGGGATTTTTTCTTCTACATTAAAAAAAAATATTCGGGGATTTTCTTTTTATTTTTTCCAGATTTTTGGGAGATTTTTAAAAATAATTTCTGATTTTTTAGGAATTCTTTGGAAATTTCTTTAACAATTTCAGGCAGGATTTTGAAACGGTTTCACTTTGAATTTTCTGGGAATTGTTCGGAAATTTCTTGACAATTGTGGGGATTTATTTCCATGGTTTGATTGTGAATTTTCCAGGAATTTCGGGAATTTTTGGAGGAAATTTGGGAATTTTCTTTTTCTTTCTATATTCGGGGATTTGGGAGCAATATTTTTTAAATTTGGGAATTATTTGGGGAAATTTTGTGGCACCTTTTATGGGTTTTTTTGGATGATTTTGGTGATTTTTTTTTTTTTGGAGAATTTGGGGGGAATTTTTTGGCGATTTTTTGGATTTTTTTGCAATTTTTGGGAATTTTTTTCGGGGATTTTTTGTGAATTTTTGGGTGATTTTTTTTTGAAGTTTGGGGATTTTGGGGGGATATTTTTGGGAACTTTTGGCGAAGTTTTTTGGTGATTTCTAAAATTCTTTGGGAATTTTTTTGGAGAATTTTTTGTGATTTTTTAGTGACTTTATAAAGAATTTTTGGTGATTTTTTGAAGAACTTTTGGCGATTTTTTAGTGATTTTATAAAGAATTTTTGGCGATTTTTGGAAGAATTTTTGGTGATTTTTTGGCTTTTTTTTGGGAATTTTTTGATGATTTCAAAGGAACTTGTTGATTTTTTTTCCTGATTTTTCGAGGAATTTTGTGGGATTTTTTTTGAGTTTTTTTTTGCGATTTTTAAATGATTTTTTTTGCAAATTGTTGAGAATTTCTGAGAGGTTTTGGGGATGATTTTTGTGGATTTTTTTATTTTTGGGGGGATTTTGAGGGGATTTTTTTGTGGATGTTTTCTTTTTGTTGTGGGATTTTTTGGAGATTTTTGGGGTGATTTTTGGGGATTTTTTTGGCAGAGATTTCTTTTTGAAAATTTATTTTTGGCGGATTTTTAAGGATTTTTTTGGTGGGATTTTTGGAGGGAAATCTTTGGATTTTTTTTTTAAATTTTGTGGAATTTTGGGGGATTTTTTGGATTTTTTGTGCGACATTTAATGGAGGATTTTTTGGGGGATTTTATTTTGAATTTTCCAGGAAATTTTGGGGAAGATTTTTTAGTGACTTTTGGGAATTTCTGTGATTTTTGTGAATTTTTAAGCGATTTTTTTTGCCATTTTTTGGTGATTTTGGGGGGAATTTTTGGTGATTTTTTTCGGAGTTTTTTGCGATTTTGGGGGGAATTTTGGGGGGGATTTTTGGTGAATTTTTGGGGATTTTTTGGCGATTTTTTGGTGATTTTTGAGGGAATTTTGATGATTTTTTGGGGGAATTTCTTGGTGATTTTGGGGGAATTTTTGGCGATTTTTGGTGAAATTTTTGGGCGATTTTTGGTGAAATTTTTGACAATCTTTTGGGGAATTTTTGAGACTTTCGCGGAGGTTTTGGGAGAAATTTTCGGGGGATATTTTTTATTTTTTGGGGCCATTTTGGAGGATTTTGGGGAGCGATTTCTGTGGATTTGTTTGGGTTTTTGGGGGCAGTTTGGGGGATTTTTTTGGTGTCTTTTTAATGAATTTTTGGGGATTTTTTTGGCGATTTTTTGGTGATTTTGGGGGGAATTTTTGTGATTTTTTGGGGGAATTTTTTGGTGATTTTGGGGGGAATCTTTGTGATTTTTTTGGTGAATTTTTAGTGGTTTTTTGGGCATTTTTTTGGTGATTTTGAGTGCATTTTTTGGTGATTTTTGCGGGAATTTGTGGTGATTTTTTTCAGAGTTTTTTGTGATATTTGGGGGAATTTTGGGGGGGATTTTTGGTGACATTTTAATGAATTTTTGGGGATTTTTTGGCGATTTTTGGTGATTTTCGAGGGAATTTTGATGATTTTTTTGGGCATTTTTTGGTGATTTTGGGGGGAATTTGTGTGATTTTTTGGTCATTTTTAGTGATTTTTTGGGCATTTTTTGGTGATTTGGGGGGGAATTTTTGGTGATTTTTCGGTGTTTTTTGTGATTTTGGGGGAATTTTTGTGATTTTTTTGTGAATTTTTGAGTGATTTTTTGGGCACTTTTTGGTGACTTTGGGGGGAATTTTTGGTGATTTTTTTCAGAGTTTTTGGTGATTTTGGAGGGTATTTTTGGTGACTTTTGAATGAATTTTTGGGGATTTATTTGGCGATTTTTTGGTGATTTTCGAGGGAATTTTGATGATTTTTTGGGGGAATTTCTTGGTGATTTTGGGGGGAATCTTTGGTGATTTTGGGGGGATTTTTTGGTGATTTTTTTGGCAATTTTGGGACCTTTTTTGCTGATTTTTGGAAAATTTTTGTGATTTTTGGGGACATTTTTGATGATTTTTTGGTGAATTTTTGGGTGAATTTTTGGGGGGATTTTTTTGGGAATTTTTTGTGACTTTGGGGTGATTTTTGGGGGGAAATTCGGGATTTTTTTGTTTCTGTATTCGGGGATTTGGGGAGAATCTTTTCCAAATTTGGGGGAAATTTTGGGGAAGATTTTTTAGTGACTTTTGGGGGAATTTTTGTGATTTTTTTGTGAATTTTTCGTGACTTTTTGGGCATTTTTGGGTGATTTTGGGGGGATTTTTTGGGCATTTTTTAGTGATTTTTTTTGCATTTTTGGCTGATTTTGGGGGGATTTTTTGGGCATTTTTTAGTGATTTTTTTGGCATTTTTGGCTGATTTTGGGGGGATTTTTTTGGCATTTTTTAGTGATTTTTTTGGCATTTTTGGCTGATTTTGGGGGGATTTTTTGGGCATTTTTTAGTGATTTTTTTGGCATTTTTGGCTGATTTTGGGGGGATTTTTTTGGCATTTTTTAGTGATTTTTTTTGGCATTTTTGGGGGATTTTTTGGGGGATTTTTTGGGCATTTTTTAGTGATTTTTTTGGCATTTTTGGCTGATTTTGGGGGGATTTTTTGGGCATTTTTTAGTGATTTTTTTGGCATTTTTGGCTGATTTTGGGGGGATTTTTTGGGCATTTTTTAGTGATTTTTTTGGCATTTTTGGGGGATTTTTTGGGGGATTTTTTGGGCATTTTTTAGTGATTTTTTTTGCATTTTTGGGTGATTTTTTGTGATTTTTTGGGCATTTTTTAGTGACTTTTTGGCATTTTTGGCTGATTTTGGGGGGATTTTTGGCTATTTTATTTTGAATTTTCCGGGAATTTTTTCCGCTCCATTTTGGATTCCGCCCCTCCCCCGCGGCCGCTGCCCATCCCAAACGCGGAATTTCGGGAATTTTGGGGGAAATTCGGGAATTTTCTGTTTCTGTATTGGGGATTTGGGGAGAAGCTTTTCCAACTTTGGGGGAAATTTTGGGGAAGATTTTTTAGTGACTTTGGGGGATTTTGGGGGAATTTTTGTGATTTTTTTTGTGAATTTTTGAGTGATTTTTTGGGCACTTTTTGGTGATTATGGGGGGAATTTTTGGTGATTTTTTTCGGAGTTTTTTGTGATATTTGGGGGAATTTTGGGGGATATTTTTGGTGACATTTTAATGAATTTTTGGGGATTTTTTGGCGATTTTTTGGTGATTTTCGAGGGAATTTTGATGATTTTTGGGGAATTTCTTGGTGATTTTGAGGGGAACTTTTGTGATTTTTTTGTGAATTTTTAGTGGGTTTTTGGGGCATTTTTGGGTGATTTTGGGGGGAATTTTTGGTGATTTTTCCGGAGTTTTTTGCGATTTTGGGGGGAATTTTTGGTGACTTTTTAATGAATTTTTGGGGATTTTTTTTGCGATTTTTTGGTGATTTTCGAGGGAATTTTGATGATGTTTTAGGGGAATTTCTTGGTGATTTTGGGGGATTTTTTGTGATTCTTTGTGAATTTTTGAGTGATTTTTTTGGTATTTTTTTGTGATTTTGGGGGGAACTTTGGGGGGAATTTTTGGTGACTTTTGAATTAATTTTTGGGAATTTTTTGGCGAATTTTTGTGATTTTTTTTGTGAATTTTTGAGTGATTTTTTGGGCACTTTTTGGTGACTTTGGGGGGAATTTTTGGTGATTTTTTTCGGAGTTTTTGGTGATTTTGGGGGATATTTTTGGTGACTTTTTAATGAATTTTTGGGGATTTTTTGGCGATTTTTTGGTGATTTTCGAGGGAATTTTGATGATTTTTGGGGCATTTTTTGGTGATTTTGGTGAGAATTTTCGGTGATTTTTTTCAGAGTTTTTGGTGATTTTGGGGGCTATTTTTGGTGACTTTTGAATGAATCTTTGGGGATTTTTTTGGCGATTTTTTGGTGATTTTTGAGGGAATTTTGATGGGGTTTTTTTGGCAGTTTTGTTGATTTTGGGGGAATTTTTGTGATTTTTTTGTGATTTTTTTAGTGACTTTTTGGGCATTTTTGGCTGATTTTGGGGGAAATTTTTGTGATTTTTTGGGCATTTTTTAGTGATTTTTTTGGGGCATTTTTGGGTGATTTTGGGGGGATTTTGGGGCTATTTTATTTTGAATTTTCCGGGAATGTTTTCCGCTCCATTTTGGATTCCGCCCCTCCCCCGCGGCCGCTGCCCATCCCAAACGCGGAATTTCGGGAATTTTCGGGGATTTCTCGCGACCTTCGCCCGGCCGGGATTTCCTGGGCCGGGAACGGCACAAAGGGAAAACCCGGCACGGAACCGGGGCCAAAATCACCGGGAAAAACCAAAAAAAATAAACCCAAAATAAACCGGGGAAAACCCAAAAAAAAAAAAAAAAAAAAATCCAAAACAAACCGGGAAAAACCCAAAATAAACCGGGAAAAAAACCGGGGAAAAAACCCCAAAATTAAACCGGGAAAAAAACAAAATAAACCACGAAAAACCCCAAAATAAACCACGAAAAAAAACCCCAAAATAAACCGTGAAAAAACCCAAAATATAAACCGGGGAAAACCCAAAATCAACCGGGAAAAACCCAAAATTAAACCGGGAAAAAATCCAAAATCAACCGGGAAAAAAACCAAAATCAATCGGGGAAAAACCCAAAATAAACTGGGAAAACCCCCCCAAAAAAAAATCCAAAATAAACCGGGAAAAAAACCCAAAATAAACCGGGAAAAACCAAAATAAACCGGGGAAAACCCAAAATATAAACCGGGAAAAAATCCAAAATCAACCAGGGAAAAACCCAAAATAAACCGGGAAAAAAACCAAAATATAAACCGGGAAAAAATCCAAAATAAACCGGGAGAAAACCCAAAATAAACCGGGAAAAAAAACCAAAATAAACTGGAAAAAACCCAAAATATAAACCGGGAAAAAATCCAAAATCAACCGGGAAAAAATCCAAAATCAACCGGGAAAAAACCCAAAATTAACCGGGAAAAAAACAAAAAAACCCCAAAATCAACCGGGAAAAACCCAAAAGAAACCAAACAAATTTCAAAGGGATGCGAAAAAATCCAGAAAAACCCACGGGGAAAAAACCCCAAATTTTGCCCTTTTTTGCTCCCATTTTCCCCCCAGAATCTCTGGAATTTCCCCTTTTTTCCACCCTTTTTTCCTTGAATTTTCCCAATTTTTGCCCCATTTTCCCCCCAGAACCCCCAAATTTCCCCCCCCAAAATCTCTGGAATTTTCCCCATTTTTTTCCCATTTTTTTCCCATTTTTTTTCCCATTTTTTCCCATTTTTTTCCCATTTTTTCCCGGCCTTTTATTCCTAATTTTCCTCAATTTCCCCAAATTTGATTTCCCCTTTTCCCCAATTTCCCCCTTTTTTATCATTTTTTTTTTCCCAAATTTCCCCCCCCAAAATCTCTGGAATTTTCCCCATTTTTCCCATTTTTCCCCATTTTTTTCCCATTTTTTTCCCATTTTTTCCCGGCCTTTTATTCCTAATTTTCCTCAATTTCCCCAAATTTGATTTCCCATTTCCCCCTTTTTTGTCATTTTTTTTCCCAAATTTCGCCCCCCAAAATCTCTGGAATTTTCCCCATTTTTCCCTTTTTTTTTTTCCCTTTTTTTTTCCCATTTTTTTCCCATTTTTTCCCATTTTTTTCCCATTTTTTCCCGGCCTTTTATTCCTAATTTTCCTCAATTTTCCCAAATTTGATTTCCCCTTTTCCCCATTTTCCCCCTTTTCTGTCATTTTTTTTCTCCCAAATTTCCCACCCCAAAATCTCTGGAATTTTCCCCATTTTTCCCATTTTTTTCCCATTTTTTTCCCATTTTTTTCCCATTTTTTTCCCATTTTTTTCCCATTTTTTTCCCGGCCTTTTATTCCTAATTTTCCTCAATTTCCCCAAATTTGATTTCCCATTTCCCCTTTTTTGTCATTTTTTTTTCCCAAATTTCGCCCCCCAAAATCTCTGGAATTTTCCCCATTTTTCCCATCTTTTCCCCATTTTTTTTTCCCTTTTTTTCCCATTTTTTTCCCATTTTTTTCCCGGCCTTTTATTCCTAATTTTCCTCAATTTCCCCCAAATTTGATTTCCCCTTTTCCCCATTTTCCCCCAAATTTCGCCCCCCAAAATTTCTGGAATTTTCCCCTTTAATTTTCCCTTTTCCCCCTCCTTTTTTTACCAATTTTCCTCCATTTTCTTCCCCTTTTTTCTCATTTTTTCCCGAATTTTTCCTGCCAAAAATGAGGAATTTTTCCCTTTTTCCGCCCCTCCAAACAATCGGAATTTTTTTCCCATTTTAACCCTTTCCCCCCCAAAATTGAGATTTTTATTCTTCATTTTCCCCTTTTATTCCCCTCCAAAATTGGGAATTTTTCCACAATTTTTCCCCCCAAATTTGGGATTTATTTCCCATTTTCCCCCAAAATTGAGCATTTTTCCCCAAATTTACCCCGAAAAATTTGGAAATTTTTCCCAATTTTTTTCCTTTTTTCCCCTGCCAAAAATTGACAATTTTTCCCCCCAAAAATTTGGGATTTATTCCCCATTTTTTCCCATTTCTTCCCAAAAAATTGAGATTTTTTTTTCCCCAAAAAAAGTTTGAGATTTACTCCCCTTTTTCCCAATTTTTTCCCAAATTTTTCCCCCCCAAAAATTGAGAATTTTCCCCCAATTTCCCCCCCAAAATTTGGGATTTCTTCCCCATTTTTCCCAATTTTTGTCCCAATTTTTTTCCCATTTTCTCCCCAAAACTTGAGCATTATCCCCAATTTTACCTCGAAAAATTTGGAATTTTTTCCCAATTTTTTCCCAATTTTTTTCCCATTTTTCCCCCAAAAAATTGAGAATTTTCCCCCAAATTTGGGATTTATTCCCGATTTTTTTCCCCAAAAATATTTGGGATTTACTCCCATTTTCCCCATTTTTTTCCCAATTTTTTTTCCCATTTCCCCCCCAAAAATTTCAGAATTTTCCCCCAATTTACCCCCAAAATTTGGCATTTATTTCCCATTTTTCCCAATTTTTGTCCCAATTTTTTCCCATTTCCCCGAATTTTACCTCGAAAAATTTGCAATTTTTCCCAATTTTTTTCCAATTTTTTTCCAATTTTTTCCCCAAAAAAGTTGAGAATTTTCCCCCCAAAATTGGGATTTTTCCTCATTTTTCCCAATTTTTGTCCCAATTTTTCCCCCAATTTTCCCCCAATTTTACCTCGAAAAATTTGGAATTTTTTCCCAATTTTTTTCCCAATTTTTCCCCAATTTTTTCCCAATTTTTTTCCCATTTTTCCCCTCAAAAAGTTGAGAATTTTCCCCCCCAAAAATTGGGATTTTTCCTCATTTTTCCCAATTTTTCCCCCAATTTCCCCCCCAAAATTTGGGATTTCTTCCCCATTTTTCCCAATTTTTGTCCCAATTTTTTTCCCATTTTCCCCCAATTTTACCTCGAAAAATTTGGAATTTTTTCCCAATTTTTCCCAATTTTTTCCCAACTTTTTCCCAATTTTTTTCCCATTTTTCCCCCAAAAAATTGAGAATTTTCCCCCCCAAAATTGGGATTTTTCCTCATTTTTCCCAATTTTTCCCCCAATTTCCCCCCCAAAATTTGGGATTTCTTCCCCATTTTTCCCAATTTTTGTCCCAATTTTTCCCCATTTTCCCCCCAAAAATTGAGCATTTTCCCCCAATTTTACCTCGAAAAATTTGGAATTTTTTCCCAATTTTTTCCCCATTTTTCCCAATTTTTCCCAATTTTTTTCCATTTTTCCCCCCAAAAAGTTGAGAATTTTCCCCCAAATTTGGGATTTATTCCCAATTTTTTCCCTAAAAATATTTGGGATTTACTCCCATTTTTCCCAATTTTTGTCCCAATTTTTTTCCCATTTTTCCCCAATTTTACCTCGAAAAATTTGGAATTTTTTTCCCATTTTTTTCCCATTTTTCCCCTCAAAAAGTTGAGAATTTTCCCCCCCAAAAAATTGGGATTTTTCCTCATTTTTCCGATTTTTTCCCCCAATTTCCCTCCCAAAATTTGGGATTTCTTCCCCATTTTTCCCAATTTTTGTCCCAATTTTTTTCCCATTTTCCTCTAATTTTACCTCGAAAAATTTGGAATTTTTTCCCAATTTTTTCCCAATTTTTCCCCAATTTTTTCCCCATTTTCCCCCCAAAAAGTTGAGAATTTTCCCCCAAATTTGGGATTTATTCCCCATTTTTTCCCCAAAAATGTTTGGGATTTACTCCCATTTTCCCCAATATTTTCCCAATTCTTTTTCCTATTTTTCCCCAAAAGTTTGAGAATTTTCTCCCCAAAAATTTGGGATTTTTCCCAATTTCCCCCCCCCCAAAATTTGCAAATTTTCCCCAATTTTACCCCGAAAAATTTGGAATTTTTTCCCAATTTTTTCCCGAATTTCCATCCAAAAAATTGAGATTTATTCCCCATTCTTCCCAATTTTTCCCCATTTTCTCCCCCAAAATTTGGGATTTATTTGGAATTTTTTCCCATTTCTTCCCAAAAAAATGGAGATTTTTTTCCCCCAAAAAAGTTTGGAATTTACTCCCCATTTTTCCCAATTTTTCCCCATTTTCCCCCCAAAAATTGAGCATTTTCCCCCAATTTTACCTCGAAAAATTTGGAATTTTTTCCCAATTTTTCCCCAATTTTTTCCCCATTTTTCCCAATTCTTTCCATTTTTCTCCCAAAAAAGTTGAGAATTTTCCCCCAAATTTGGGATTTATTCCAAATTTTTCCCTAAAAATATTTGGGATTTACTCCCATTTTTCCCAATTTTTGTCCCAATTTTTTTCCCATTTTCCTCTAATTTTACCTCGAAAAATTTGGAACTTTTTTCCCAATTTTTTCCCAATTTTTTCCCAATCTTTTTCCCATTTTCCCCCCAAAAAGTTGAGAATTTCCCCCCAATTATCCCCCCCCAAAATTTGGGATTTTTTCCCCATTTTTCCCCAATCTTTTCCCAATTTTCTTCCCATTTTCCCCCCAAAAATTGAGCATTTTTCCCCAATTTTACCTCGAAAAATTTGGAATTTTTTCCCAATTTTTTCCCAATTTTTTCTCATTTTTCCCCCCAAAAAATTGAGATTTTTTCCCACTTTTTTTCCCAATTTTTCCCAATTTTCCCCAATTGGGATTCCCATTCCGGCTCCGCTCCGCCTTTTCGCTCCTCCCGGGAATTTCGCAATTCCCAAAAATCCCCAAATCCCCAAAATCGCCAAATTCCCATTTTTCTCCCCATTTCCGCCCAGCCCCGGCAGCAGCGACCTCGGAGCCCTCGGCAACGCCCAAAAACCCCAAAAAATCCCAAAAAATTCCAAAAAAATCCCCCAAAATTCCAAAAATTTCAAAAAATTCATGGAAGGGAGCGGCTCCAGCGAGGTGAGAAAAAAATCCCAATTTTTGGGGGGAAAAATCCCAAATTTTCTGGGGAAAAATCCCAAATTTTCTGGGGAAAAATCCCAAATTTCGGGGGGAAAAATCCCAAATTTTCTGGGGAAAAATCCCAAATTTCGGGGGGAAAAATCCCAAATTTTGGGGGAAAAATCCCAAATTTTCTGGGGAAAAATCCCAAATTTCGGAGGGAAAAATCCCAAATTTTCTGGGGAAAAATCCCAAATTTCGGGGGGAAAAATCCCAAATTTTCTGGGGAAAAATCCCAAATTTCGGAGGGAAAAATCCCAAATTTCGGAGGGAAAAATCCCAAATTTTCTGGGGAAAAATCCCAAATTTCGGGGGGAAAAATCCCAAATTTTCTGGGGAAAAATCCCAAATTTCGGGGGGAAAAATCCCAAATTTCGGGGGGAAAAATCCCAAATTTCGGGGGGAAAAATCCCAAATTTTCTGGGGAAAAATCCCAAATTTCGGGGGGAAAAATCCCAAATTTCGGGGGGAAAAATCCCAAATTTCGGGGGGAAAATCCCAAATTTTCTGGGGAAAAATCCCAAATTTTCTGGGGAAAAATCCCAAATTTCGGAGGTAAAAATCCCAAATTTCGGAGGGAAAAATCCCAAATTTTCTGGGGAAAAATCCCAAATTTCGGGGGGAAAAATCCCAAATTTTCTGGGGAAAAATCCCAAATTTCGGGGGGAAAAATCCCAAATTTTCTGGGGAAAAATCCCAAATTTCGGGGGGAAAAATCCCAAATTTTCTGGGGAAAAATCCCAAATTTCGGGGGGAAAAATCCCAAATTTTCTGGGGAAAAATCCCAAATTTCGGGGGGAAAAATCCCAAATTTCGGAGGGAAAAATCCCAAATTTTCTGGGGAAAAATCCCAAATTTCGGGGGGAAAAATCCCAAATTTTCTGGGGAAAAATCCCAAATTTCGGGGGGAAAAATCCCAAATTTCGGGGGGAAAAATCCCAAATTTCGGGGGGAAAAATCCCAAATTTCGGAGGGAAAAATCCCAAATTTTGGGGGGAAAAATCCCAAATTTCGGGGGGAAAAATCCCAAATTTCGGAGGGAAAAATCCCAAATTTTCTGGGGAAAAATCCCAAATTTCGGGGGGAAAAATCCCAAATTTTGGGGGAAAAATCCCAAATTTTCTGGGGAAAAATCCCAAATTTTCTGGGGAAAAATCCCAAATTTTGGGGGGAAAAATCCCAAATTTCGGGGGGAAAAATCCCAAATTTTCTGGGGAAAAATCCCAAATTTCGGAGGGAAAAATCCCAAATTTCCGAGGGAAAAATCCCAAATTTCGGGGGGAAAAATCCCAAATTTTCTGGGGAAAAATCCCAAATTTCGGAGGGAAAAATCCCAAATTTTCTGGGGAAAAATCCCAAATTTCGGAGGGAAAAATCCCAAATTTTGGGGGGAAAAATCCCAAATTTCGGGGGGAAAAATCCCAAATTTTCTGGGGAAAAATCCCAAATTTCGGGGGGAAAAATCCCAAATTTCGGGGGGAAAAATCCCAAATTTCGGAGGGAAAAATCCCAAATTTTCTGGGGAAAAATCCCAAATTTCGGGGGGAAAAATCCCAAATTTTGGGGGAAAAATCCCAAATTTTCTGGGGAAAAATCCCAAATTTTCTGGGGAAAAATCCCAAATTTTGGGGGGAAAAATCCCAAATTTTCTGGGGAAAAATCCCAAATTTCGGGGGGAAAAATCCCAAATTTCAGGGGGAAAAATCCCAAATTTCGGGGGGAAAAATCCCAAATTTTCTGGGGAAAAATCCCAAATTTCGGGGGGAAAAATCCCAAATTTCCGAGGGAAAAATCCCAAATTTCGGGGGGAAAAATCCCAAATTTTCTGGGGAAAAATCCCAAATTTCGGAGGGAAAAATCCCAAATTTTCTGGGGAAAAATCCCAAATTTCGGAGGGAAAAATCCCAAATTTTGGGGGGAAAAATCCCAAATTTCGGGGGGAAAAATCCCAAATTTTCTGGGGAAAAATCCCAAATTTCGGGGGGAAAAATCCCAAATTTTCTGGGGAAAAATCCCAAATTTTGGGGGGAAAAATCCCAAATTTCGGGGGGAAAAATCCCAAATTTTCTGGGGAAAAATCCCAAATTTCGGGGGGAAAAATCCCAAATTTTGGGGGAAAAATCCCAAATTTCGGGGGGAAAAATCCCAAATTTCGGGGGGAAAAATCCCAAATTTCGGAGGGAAAAATCCCAAATTTCGGGGGGAAAAATCCCAAATTTTGGGGGGAAAAATCCCAAATTTCGGGGGGAAAAATCCCAAATTTCGGAGGGAAAAATCCCAAATTTTCTGGGGAAAAATCCCAAATTTTCTGGGGAAAAATCCCAAATTTCGGGGGGAAAAATCCCAAATTTTGGGGGAAAAATCCCAAATTTTCTGGGGAAAAATCCCAAATTTTCTGGGGAAAAATCCCAAATTTTGGGGGGAAAAATCCCAAATTTTCTGGGGAAAAATCCCAAATTTCGGGGGGAAAAATCCCAAATTTCAGGGGGAAAAATCCCAAATTTCGGGGGGAAAAATCCCAAATTTTCTGGGGAAAAATCCCAAATTTCGGGGGGAAAAATCCCAAATTTCCGAGGGAAAAATCCCAAATTTCGGGGGGAAAAATCCCAAATTTTCTGGGGAAAAATCCCAAATTTCGGAGGGAAAAATCCCAAATTTTCTGGGGAAAAATCCCAAATTTCGGAGGGAAAAATCCCAAATTTTGGGGGGAAAAATCCCAAATTTCGGGGGGAAAAATCCCAAATTTTCTGGGGAAAAATCCCAAATTTTGGGGGGAAAAATCCCAAATTTCGGGGGGAAAAATCCCAAATTTTCTGGGGAAAAATCCCAAATTTCGGGGGGAAAAATCCCAAATTTTGGGGGAAAAATCCCAAATTTCGGGGGGAAAAATCCCAAATTTCGGAGGGAAAACTCCCAAATTTTATGGGGAAAAATCCCAAATTTCGGAGGGAAAAATCCCAAATTTCGGGGGGAAAAATCCCAAATTTTGGGGGGAAAAATCCCAAATTTCGGAGGGAAAAATCCCAAATTTTCTGGGGAAAAATCCCAAATTTCGGAGGGAAAAATCCCAAATTTCGGGGGGAAAAATCCCAAATTTTCTGGGGAAAAATCCCAAATTTCGGGGGGAAAAATCCCAAATTTCGGGGGGAAAAATCCCAAATTTCGGAGGGAAAAATCCCAAATTTTCTGGGGAAAAATCCCAAATTTCGGGGGGAAAAATCCCAAATTTTCTGGGGAAAAATCCCAAATTTCGGGGGGAAAAATCCCAAATTTTCTGGGGAAAAATCCCAAATTTCGGGGGGGCAAAAAGGGAATTTTAAGGCGAAAAATTGGAATTTTGGGGGAATTTTTGGGAGCGTTTTGGGATTTTTTTGCCGGATTTTTCGGGATTTTTGGGGGTTTTATTCGGGATTTTCTCGGGGTTTCTCGGGAGGAATTTTGGGGGAAGTTTTTGGATTTTTGGAGGGGTTTTTGTGGATTTTTTCCGGAATTTCAGGGGGGATTTTTGCCGATTTTTGGGGATTTTTTGGGTTTTTGGTGGGATTTTCTTGGGGATTTTTGGGGAAGCTTGGGGGGATTTTTTGGAATTTTTCCGGCATTTTTTGGGGGGTAAAATTGGGGATTTTGGGGGACATTTTCCAGATTTTTTTGGAGATTTTGTGGATTTTCTGGAGGGAATTTTGGGATTTTTTTGGAGTTTTTTTGGGGTTTTTTTCCTGCACTTGCAACAAACTCCGGGCCCCAAAAAATCCTCTAAATAAATCTCAAAAATCCCGAAAAAAAACCCCAAAATCCCGAATTTTCTGGGGAAAAATCCCAAATTTTGGGGAGAAAAATTCCAAATTTTCTGGGGGAAAATCCCAAATTTTCTGGGTAAAAATTCCAAATTTTTCTGGGGAAAAATCCCAAATTTCAGGATGGGATTTGGGATTTTTCGGGATTTTTTGCTGGATTTTTTGGGGGCTTTTGGGTTTTTTATTTTTTTGGAATTTTGTGGGAATTCTCGGGAGTTTTGGGGAATTTTCTTGGGATTTTGGGGAGGATTTCTGGGGAAATGTGAGGAAATTTTTTAGGGGAGATTTTTGGAAGAATTTTTAATTTTTTTCATTTTATTTTTTGCAGAATTTTTGGGGGAATTTTCAGGGATTTTTTGAGTCTTTTTACGATTTTGGGGGGAATTTTTTCCTGATTTTTGGAGATTTTGGGGGAATTTTGTGGGGATTTTTAGGAGGCGTTTCCTTGGATTTTGGGGGGAATTTTATTTTTTGAGATTTCGGGATTTTGGCAGAATCTTTTGGGGTTTTTGGAAATTTTCAGGATTTTTGGGGGAATTTTTGGGGGAATTTTTGGGGTTTTGGGGTGGGTTGGATTTTTTGGGGGGATTTTTTTTTGTTATTTTGGGAGCGATCTTTTGGGATTTTTTTTCAGATTTTTTGGTGGATTTTAGGATTTTTTTCGGGGGGGATTTTATTTTTAATTTTTTTTTGTTTCTTGGGGCTTCTCTTTCTATTTTTTGGGGCTTTTTTGTGCATTTTTTAGGATTTTTTGGGGGATTTTTTGGGGTTTTTTTGGGAATTTCGGGGGGATGTTTTTTGGGGGCGTTTGGTGATTTTGGGATTTTTTGGGATTTTTTTGTTTGTTCATTTTGGGAGAATTTGGGGGAAATTTTTTCTTTGGTTTTTTGAGGATTTTTTAGAGTTTTTGGGATTTTTTTTCAGATTTTTTGGTGGATTTTAGGATTTTTTTCGGGGGGGATTTTATTTTTAATTTTTTTTTGTTTCTTGGGGCTTCTCTTTCTATTTTTGGGTCTTTTTTGTGCATTTTTTAGGATTTTTTGGGGGATTTTTTGGGGTTTTTTTGGGAATTTCGGGGGCATTTTTTGGGGGGGGTTTGGTGATTTTGGGATTTTTTGGGATTTTTTTGTTTGTTCATTTTGGGGGAATTTGGGGGAAATTTTTTCTTTGGTTTTTTGAGGATTTTTTAGAGTTTTTGGGATTTTTTTCATTCCGGATTTTTTGGTGGATTTTAGGATTTTTTGGGGGGGGATTTTATTTTTAATTTTTTTTTTGTTTCTTGGGGCTTCTCTTTCTATTTTTTGGGGTTTTTTTGTGCATTTTTTAGGATTTTTTGGGGGATTTTTTGGGGTTTTTTTGGGAATTTCGGGGGGATTTTTGGGGGGAATTTTTGGGGATTTTGGGGGGTTTTTTTGACTTTTTGGGATTTTGGGGGGATTTTTTTGGGGATTTTGGGGGGATTTTTTGGGGGGGATTTTTTTTGATTTTTGGAGGATTTTGGGGGGATTTTTGGGGGATTGTTTTGGGGAATTTTGGGGGGAATTTTTTGGGATTTTGGGGGCTTTTGGGGGGTAATTTTTTGGGATTTTTGGGGGGTTTGGTGATTTTCGGATTTTTTAGGGATTTTTTTCTTTGTTTGTTTTGGGGGCATTTGGGGGAAATTTTTTCTTTGTTTTTTTTGAGGATTTTTTGAGAGTTTTTGGGTTTTAGGGGGATTTGGATTTTTTGGGATTTTTTTTTTCCTTAAGTTCCAGGAGGGGGAGGGGAAGGGAGTGGGGGAGGGGCGGTCGCAGCATTTGGGATTTGGGAAAAAAAAACCCCAAAAATTTGTTTGAAATCCGCCTAAAAACTCCCAAAATTTTTTCCTAAAAATCCCAAAATATTCCCAAAAATCCACCAAAAAAAAAATTAAAAATGACCAAACACCGCCCCAAAAAATCCCCCAAAATCCCCCCAAAAACCCCCAAAATATCCCCCCAAAAAAACCCAAAATTTCCCCCCAAAAAAACCCAAAATTTCCCCCCCAAAACCCCCAAAATTTCCCCCCCAAAATCCCCAAAAATTTGGGAATTCAGGATTTGGGGGATTTGGAAATTTGGGGATTTGGGGTTCGAGAATTTTGAATTTTGGGAATTTGGGAATTTTGGGGTTTGGGGGTTTGGGGAATTTTGGGGTTTGGGAATTTGGGATTTTTTGGG
Source organism: Ammospiza caudacuta (assembly GCF_027887145.1). NCBI lineage: Eukaryota > Metazoa > Chordata > Aves > Passeriformes > Passerellidae > Ammospiza > Ammospiza caudacuta. Next base: position 117,355,906 of record NC_080595.1, on the reverse strand, counting down.
ATTTTGGGGATTTGGGGTTGGGGGATTTGGAAATTTGGGATTTTGGGGATTTTGGGGTTTGGGGAATTTGGGGTTCAGGAATTTGGAATTTTGGGGGTTGGGGGATTTGGGGATTTGGAATTTTGGGAATTTTGGGATTTGGGGTTTGGGGATTTGGGGTTTGGGAATTCGGAATTTTGGGGATTTTTGGGATTTGGGGTTTGGGGGATTTGGGGTTCGGGAATTTGGGATTTGGGTGATTTTGGGGATTTGGGGGATTTGGGAATTTGGAATTATGGGGATTTTTGGGATTTTTGGGGTTTTGGGGTTTTGGGGATTTTGGGGTTGGGGGAATTTGGAATTTTGGGGATTTTTGGGATTTGGGGATTTGTGGATTTTGGGAATTTTGGGATTTGGGGTTTGGGGATTTGGGATTTTTGGGATTTTGGGGTTTGGGGATTTGGGATTTTGGGGGATTTGGGGTTCAGGAATTTGGAATTTTGGGGATTTTGGAGATTTTTGGGGTTTGGGGGTTTGGGGATTTGGGGTTGGGGAATTTGGGATTTTGGGGGTTTTGGGGTTTGGGTTTGGGGGATTTGGGGTTCGGGAATTTGGGATTTTTGGGAATTTTGCGATTTGGGGTTTTGGGGTTGGGGAATTTGGGATTTTGGGGGTTTTGGGGATTTTTGGGATTTGGGGTTTGGGAATTTGGGGTTCGGGAATTTGGAATTTGGGGTTTGGGGGATTTGGGGTTTGGGGTTTTCGAATTTTGGGGATTTTGGGGATTTGGGGTTTGGGAATTTGGGTTTCGAGAATTTGGAATTTTGGGGATTTTGGGGTTTGGGGATTTTGGGGTTTGGGGATTTGGGAATTTGGGATTTTGGGGGTTTGGGATTTGGGGGATTTGGGGAATTTACAATTTTGGGGATTTGTGGGATTTGGGATTTGGGGATTTTGGGATTTTTGGGCTTTGGGGATTTGGGGTTTGGGAATTTGGGATTTTGGGGGATTTGGGGTTTTGAGGGATTTGGGATTTTGGGGATTTTGGGGGTTTGGGGCATTTGGGGTTGGGGAATTTGGAATTTTGGGATTTTGGGCATTTGGGGATTTGTGATTTTTGTGATTTTTTTTGGTTTTTGGGGGGATTTTTGGGATTTTTGGGGTCCATCCCGTTGTGGTCTCCCCCAGGTGCAGCTCGGTGGCCAAGCGGGGCTGAGGTTCCAGAACTGGGCCGGGACCTTCGGGTGCAGCCCCGAGCGCTTCTTCCGACCCCGGAACCTCGGCGACATCCGGCAGGTATTTGGGGAAAATCCACAAAAATCGGGAAAATCCGGAATTCCGGGGAAAATTCCCCGAAAAAACAGGAAAAAATGGGAAAAGTTGGGAAAAAAAATGGAGGGAAATGGGAAAAAACTGAAAAAAAATTGGGAATGCCCAAGGGGAAAAATGGGAATTTCAGAGGGAAAAATTGGGAATTTCAATGGGAAAAATGGGGGGAAATCTGGAAATATCGGATATCGGAACGGGGAAAATGAGGAATTCCAGCAGGGATAAAAAAATTGTGAATTCTGACACGAAATGGGGGAAAATTGGGAATTCCAGAAGGAAAAATTGGGAATTTCAATGGGAAAAATTGGGAATTTCAGAGAGAAAAATTCCCTAAAAATCGGGAAGGAAATTCCTGATATTTTAGGATGGGTTTTTGGGGACGTTTCTGTTATTTTTGGATTTTTTTGGTGGATTTTGGATTTTTTTTGCAGATCCTGGCGCTGGCGCGGCAGCAGGGCAAGCGCGTGAAGGTGCTCGGGGGCGGCCACTCCCCCTCGGACATCGCCTGCACCGACGGCTTCATGATCCACATGGGACACCTCAGCCGCGTGCTGCAGGTCGGGAACGTGCCGGGAAAATGCACGGGAAAATTGAAAAAAAATCACCAAAAATTCCCCCGAAAATCCCCTGAAATTCCCCAAAAAATCACCAAAAAAAAATCCACAAAATTAAAAAAATTCCCTCCCGAAAATCACAAAACAATTCCCCAAAATTAAAAAAAAAAAATCCCCCCCAAAAATCGCAATAAATCACAAAATAAATCCCCAAAATTGAAAAAATTCCATCCCAAGAGATCACAAAAAAAAAATAATCACAAAAATTCCCTCCCAAAAGTCACAAAAAAATCACAAAAAATTTCCCATAAAAATTAAAAATTCCCTCCCAAAAATCACAAAAAAATCACAAAAAAATTCACCAAAATTCAAACAAATCCCTCCCAAAAAAATCACCAAAAAAATCACCAAAAATTCCTCTAAAAATAAAAAAATTCCCCCCAAAATATCACAAAAAATTTTAAAAATGTTCCCAAAATTAAACAAATTCCCTCCCAAAAAAATCCCAATAAAAAATCACAAAAATTTCCCCAAAATCAAAAAAATTCCCTCCCAAGAAATCACAAAAAAAAGCACAAAAATTCCCTCCCAAAAGTCACAAAAACATCAAAAAAATTCCCCAAAATTAAAAAAATTCCCTCCCAAAAATCACAAAAAAAATCACAAAAATTCCCCAAAAAATAATAAAAAAACAAAACAAAAAATCACAAAAAAACCCACAAAAAATTCCCCAAAAAATAATAAAAAAATCCCCAAAAAATAGCAAAAAAAAAAAAAAAATCACAAAAAATTCCTCCAAAAATCCCCCCAAAATTCCCCCCAAAAAATCACAAAAAATCACAAAAAATTCCCCAAAAAAATTTAAAAAATCACCAAAAAATCACAAAAAAAATCACAAAAAATTCCCCCAAAATTCCCCCAAAAAATCACAAAAAATCACCAAAAAATCACAAAAAAAAAATCACAAAAAAATTCCCCCCCCCAAAAAAAACCCACAAAAAATCCCCCAAAATTCCCCCAAAAAAATCACAAAAAACCCACAAAAAATTCCCCAAAATTAAAAAAATTCTCTCCCCAAAATCACAAAAAAATGACAAAAAAATAAAAAAAATAAATCCCCCCCAAGAATCACAAAAAAAATCACAAAAATTCCCTCCCAAAAATCATAAAAAATCACAAAAAAATTCCCCAAAATTAAAAAATATCCCTCCCAAAAATCACAAAAAATATCACAAAAATTCCCTCCCAAAAATCACAAAAAAAATCACATAAAAATTTCCCCAAAAAATAAAATAATCCCCAAAAAAACTCAAAAAAATCACAAAAAAAATCCCCAAAAATTAAAATAATTCCCTCCCAAAAAATCACAAAAAAAATCACAAAAATTTCCCCAAAATTAAAAAATTCCCTCCAAAAAATCACCAAAAAATTCACAAAAAATTCCCCAAAATTAAAAAAAATCCCTCCCAAAAATAACAAAAAAAATCACAAAAAAAATTCCACAAAATTAAAAAAAATTCCCTCCCAAAAAATCACAAAAAAATTCCCCAAAATTAAAAAATTCCTTCCCAAAAATCACAAAAAAATCACAAAGAAATCCTCAAAAAATAAAAAAATTCCCTCCCAAAAATCCCAATAAATCACAAAAAAATCCCCAAAATTAAAAAAATTCCCTCCCAAAAAATCACCAAAAAACCACAAAAAATTCCCCAAAATTTAAAAAATTCCTTCCCAAAAATCACAAAAAAAAATCACAAAAAAATTCCTCAAAAAATAAAATAATTCCCTCTCAAAAATCACAAAAACACCTCACAAAAAATCACAATAAATCACAAAAAATTTCCCCAAAATTAAAAAAATTCCCTCGATAAAAATCACAATAAATCACCAAAAAATTCCCCAAAGTTAAAAATAATCCCTCCCAAAAATCACAAAAAAAATCACAAAAATTTCCTCCCAAAAATCACAAAAAAAATCACATAAAAATTTCCCCAAAAAATAAAATAATCCCCAAAAAAACTCAAAAAAATCACAAAAAAATTCCCCAAAAATTAAAATAATTCCCTCCCAAAAATCACAAAAAAAATCACAAAAATTTCCCCAAAATTAAAAAATTCCCTCCAAAAAATCACCAAAAAATTCACAAAAAATTCCCCAAAATTAAAAAAATTCCCTCCCAAAAATCACAAAAAAAAAATCACAAAAATTCCCCAAAATTAATAAAATTCCCTCGATAAAAATCACAATAAATCACAAAAACTTTCCCCAAAATTAAAAAAATTCCCTCCCAAAAAATCCGCAAAAAATCACAAGAATTCCCCAAAATTAAAAAAAAATTTCCCCAAAAATACCAAAAAAAAACCACAAAAAAATTCCTCAAAATCAAAAAAGTTCCCTCCCAAATAAATCAAAAAAAATTCTCAAAAAAATTTCCCCAAAATTAAAACAAATTCCCTCTTAAAAATCACAAAAAAAATCACAAAAAAATTCCTCAAAAAATAAAATAATTCCCTCTCAAAAATCACAAAAAAAACCTCACAAAAATTCCCCAAAATTAATAAAATTCCCTCGATAAAAATCACAATAAATCACAAAAAAATTCCCCAAAATTAAAAAAATTCCCTCGATAAAAATCACAATAAATCACAAAAAAATCCCCAAAATTTAAAAAATTCCCTCCCCAAAAAAATCACAATAAATCACAAAAAATTTCCCCAAAATTAAAAAAATTCCCTCCAAAAAACAACAAAAAAATCACAAAAAATTCCCCAAAAAATAAAAAAATTCCCTCCCAAAAATCCCAATAAATCACAAAAAAAATCCCCAAAATTAAAAAAATTCACTCACAAAAAATCACAAAAAAATTCCACAAAATTCAAAATATCCTCCCCAAAAAAATCACAAAAAAAATCAGAAAAATTCCTCAAAATTAAAAATATTCCCTCCCAAAAATAACAAAAAACCCACAAAAAGTCCCCAAAATTAAAAAAATTCCCTCCCAAAAATCATAAAAAAATTAAAAAAGATTCCTCAAAATTAAAAAAATTCCCTCAAAAAAAAAAACTACAATAAATCATAAAAAATTCCCCAAAATCAAAATAATTCCCTCGAAAAAAATCACAATAAATCATAAAAAAATTCCCCAAAATTAAAAAAAATTTCCCCAAAAATACCAAAAAAAATCACAAAAAAATTCCTCAAAATCAAAAAAGTTCCCTCCCAAATAAATCAAAAAAAATTCTCAAAAAAATTTCCCCAAAATTAAAACAAATTCCCTCTTAAAAATCACAAAAAAAATCACAAAAAATTTCCTCAGATTTAAAAAAATTCCATCCCAAAAATCACCAAAAAATCACAAAAAAATCCCCAAAATTAAAAAAAGTCCCTTTCAAAAATCATAAAAAAATAAAAAAAAATTCCTCAAAATTAAAAAAATCCCCTCGAAAAAAGTCTCAATAAATCATAAAAAATTCCCCAAAATTAAAAAAAATCCCTCCCAAAAAATAACAAAAAAAATCACAAAAAAAATCCCCAAAATTAAAAAAATTCCCTCCCAAAAAGCACAAAAAAAAATCACGAAAATTCCCCAAAATTAATAAAATTCCCTCGATAAAAATCACAATAAATCATAAAAAAATTCCCCAAAATTCCCTTCCAAAAATCATTTAAAAAATTAAGAAAACATTCCTCAAAATCAAAAAAATTCCCTCGAAAAAAATCACATTAAATCACAAAAAAATTCCCCAAAAAATAAAAAATTCCCTCCCAAAAAAATCACCAAAAAAATCACAAAAACATTTCCCCAAAATTAAAAAAATTCCCTCCCAAAAATCACAAAAAAATCACAAAAATTTCCCCAAAATTAAAAAAATTCCCTTGAAAAAAATCACAATAAATCATTTTAAAATTCCCCAAAATTAAAAAAATTCCTCCCCAAAAAAAAAAAAAAAATCACAAAAAAATTCCCCAAATTAAAAAAATTCCCTCCCAAAAAGCACAAAAAAATCACAAAAATTTCCCCAAAATTTAAAAAATTCCTTCCCAAAAATCACAAAAAAAATCACAAAAAAATTCCTCAAAAAATAAAATAATTCCCTCTCAAAAATCACAAAAAAAACCTCACAAAAATTCCCCAAAATTAAAAAAATTCCCTCCCCAAAAAATCACAAAATAAATCACAAAAATTCCCCAAAATTAAAAAAATTCCCTCGATAAAAATCACATTAAATCACAAAAAATTTCCCCAAAATTAAAAAAATTCCCTCGATAAAAATCACAATAAATCATTTTAAAATTCCCCAAAATTAAAAAAAATCCCTCCCAAAAAATAACAAAAAAAATCACAAAAAAATTCCCCAAATTTAAAAAAATTCCCCCCAAAAAATCACCAAAAAACCACCAAAAATTCCCCAAAAAATAAAAATTTTCACAAAAAAATCCCCCAAAATCCCCCCAAAACTCAACAGCGTGCTGCAGCTCAGGCACCGAACATTCGGGAAAAATTCACGGGACAATAAAAGAATCAATCACCAAAATTTCCCCCTAAAAAAATCATCAAAATTGGAAAAAAATCGCCCAAAATTAAAAATAAAAATTATCAAAATATTCCTAAAAATGGGAAATTTGTGTGCAGGTGGATCGGGAGCGGCTGCAGGTGAAGGTCCAGGCCGGGATCCTCCTCTCCCACCTCAACCGCCAGCTCGACAAACTCGGGATGGCCCTGCAGATGTGAGAGAAAATTAATTTAATTAATTAGGGATTAATTGCATTAATCTGGGATTAAATACGGGATTAAATATGGGATTAAATATGGGATTAAAGGTAATTAAATATGGGATTAAATGTGGGATTGGGATTGGGATGGAACTGGACAAACTCGGCCTGGCCCTGCAGATGTGAGAGAAAATTAATTTAATTAATTAGGGATTAATTGCATTAATCTGGGATTAAATATGGGATTCATTGAATTAAAAATGGGATTAAATATGGGATTAAAGTGAATTAAAAATGGGATTAAATATGGGAATGGACAAACTCGGCCTGGCCCTGCAGATGTGAGAGCAAAATTAATTGCATTAATTGGGGATTAATTGCATTAATCTGGGATTAAATATGGGAATAATTTAATCAAAAATGGGATTAAATATGGGGATTTAATTTAATTAAATGGGATTCAATATGGGATTGGGATTGGGATGGAACTGGACAAACTCGGCCTGGCCCTGCAGATGTGAGAGAAAATTAATTTAATTAATTAGGGATTAATTGCATTAATCTGGGATTAAATATGGGATTCATTGAATTTAAAATGGGATTAAATATGGGATTAAAGTGAATTAAAAATGGGATTAAATATGGGAATGGACAAACTCGGCCTGGCCCTGCAGATGTGAGAGCAAAATTAATTGCATTAATTGGGGATTAATTGCATTAATTGGGGATTGATTGCATTACTTTGGGATTAAATATGGGATTAAATAAGGGATTAAAGTGAATTAAATATGGGATTAAATATGGGATTAAATATGGGAATGGACAAACTCGGCCTGGCCCTGCAGATGTGAGAGCAAAATTAATTGCATTAATTGGGGATTAATTGCATTAATCTGGGATTAAATATGGGAATAATTTAATCAAAAATGGGATTAAATATGGGGATTTAATTTAATTAAAATGGGATTAAATATGGGATTGGGATTGGGATGGAGCTCGACAAACTCGGGATGGCCCTGCAGATGTGAGAGCAAAATTAATTGCATTAATTGGGGATTAATTGCATTAATTTGGGATTAAATATGGGATTAAATAAGGGATTAAATATGGGATTGAAGTGAATGAAATATGGGATTAAATATGGGATTAAATATGGGAATGGACAAACTCGGCCTGGCCCTGCAGATGTGAGAGAAAATTAATTTAATTAATTAGGGATTAATTGCATTAATCTGGGATTAAATACGGGATTAAATATGGGATTAAATATGGGATTAAAGGTAATTAAATATGGGATTAAATATGGGATTGGGATTGGGATGGAACTGGACAAACTCGGCCTGGCACTGCAAAAGTGAGAGCGGGATTAATTATGGGATTGTGTTAATTACATATGGGAGTAAATATGGGAGTAAATATGGGATTAAATATGGGATTCATTTAATTAAATATGGGATTAAATATGGGATTAAAGTGAATTAAATATGGGATTCAATATGGGATTGGGATTGGGATGGAACTGGACAAACTCGGCCTGGCCCTGCAGATGTGAGAGAAAATTAATTGCATTAATTGGGGATTAATTGCATTAATCTGGGATTAAATATGGGATTCATTGAATTTAAAATGGGATTTAATTTAATTAAAATGGGATTAAATATGGGATTGGGATTGGGATGGAGCTCGACAAACTCGGGATGGCCCTGCAGATGTGAGAGCAAGATTAATTTCATTAATTAGGGATTAATTGCATTAATTTGGGATTAAATATGGGATTAAATAAGGGATTAAATATGGGATTGAAGTGAATTAAAAATGGGATTAAATATGGGATTAAATATGGGGATGGACAAACTCGGCCTGGCCCTGCAGATGTGAGAGCAAAATTAATTTCATTAATTTGGGATTAATTTCATTAATCTGGGATTAAATATGGGATTCATTGAATTTAAAATGGGATTTAATTTAATTAAAATGGGATTAAATATGGGATTGGGATTGGGATGGAACTGGACAAACTCGGCCTGGCCCTGCAGATGTCAGAGCAAAATTAATTTAATTAATTAGGGATTAATTGCATTAATCTGGGATTAAATACGGGATTAAATATGGGATTAAATATGGGATTAAAGGTAATTAAATATGGGATTAAATATGGGATTGGGATTGGGATGGAACTGGACAAACTCGGCCTGGCCCTGCAGATGTGAGAGCGCCATTAATTTCATTAATTGGGGATTAAATATGGGATTCATTGAATTAAATATGGGATTAAATATGGGATTAATTATGGGATTAAATATGGGATTAAATATGGGATTGGGATTGGGATGGAACTGGACAAACTCAGCCTGGCCCTGCAGAAGTGAGAGCGGGATTAATTTCATTAATTTGGGATTAATTTAATTAATTTGGGATTAAATATGGGATTAATTGAATTAAATAAGGGATTAAAGTTAATTAAAATGGGATTAAATATGGGATTGGGATTGGGATGGAACTGGACAAACACGGCCTGGCCCTGCAGATGTGAGAGCGGGATTAATTATGGCATTATGTTAATTACATATGGGAGTAAATATGGGAGTAAATATGGGATTCATTTAATTACATATGGGATTAAATATGGGATAAAAGTGAATTAAAGATGGGATTAAATATGGGATTAAATATGGGAATGGACAAACTCGGCCTGGCCCTGCAGATGTGAGAGCGGGATTAATTATGGCATTAAAGTTAATTACATATGGGATTAAATATGGGATTCATTGAATTAAATATGGGATTAATTATGGGATTAAAGTGAATTAAATATGGGATTAAAGTTAATGAAATATGGGATTAAAGTGAATTAAATATGGGATTTAATATGGGATTAAATATGGGAATGGACAAGCACGGCCTGGCCCTGCAGAAGTGAGAGTGGGAATGAATAGGGGATTAAATATGGGATTAAAGTTAATTAAATATGGGATTAAATATGGGATTAAAGTTAATTAAATATGGGATTAAATATGGGATTAAAGTTAATTAAATATGGGATTTAATTTAATTACCTATGGGATTAATTTAATTAAATGTGGGATTAAATATGGGAATGGACAAACACGGCCTGGCCCTGCAGAAGTGAGAGTGGGAGTAATTATGGGATTAAACTTAATTAAATATGGGATTAATTTAATTAAATAGGGCATTAAATAGGGGACTTAATTTATTAAATATGGGATTGGGATTGGGATAGAACTGGACAAACGCGGCCTGGCCCTGCAGATGTGAGAGTGGGAGTAAATATGGGATTAATTTAATTAAATATGGGATTAAATAGGGGATTCAATTTGGGATTAAATTTAATTAAATATGGGATTAAATATGGGATTAAATTTAATTAAATATGGGATTTAATTTAATTACATAGGGGATTAAAGTTAATTAAACATGGGATTAAATATGGGAATGGACAAACACGGCCTGGCCCTGCAGGAGTGAGAGTGGCAATGAATATGGGATTAAATATGGGATTTAATTGAATTAAATTGGGATTAAATATGGGATTAAAGTGAATTAAATATGGGATTAAATATGGGATTTAATTCAATTAAATATGGGATTAAATAAGGGATTAAATATGGGATTAAATATGGGATTGGGATGGGAATGGATAAACAGGGAATGGCCCTGGAGAAGTGAGATTGGCAATAAATATGGGATTTAATTTAAATAAATATGGGATTAATTTAATTAAATATGGGATTAAATAGGGGATTTAATTAAATTAAATATGGGATTAAATTTAATTAAATATGGGATTTAATTTAATTACATAAGGGATTAAAGTTAATTTAAAATGGGATTAAATATGGGAATGGACAAACACGGCCTGGCCCTGCAGGAGTGAGAATGGCAATGAATATGGGATTAAATATGGGATTCATTTAATTAAATATGGGATTAAATATGGGATTAAAGTGAATTACATATGGGATTAAAGATGGGATTTAATTGAATTAAATTTGGATTAAATGTGGGATTGGGAATGGGATTGGGATGGGAATGGATAAACAGGGAATGGCCCTGGAGAAGTGAGATTGGCAATAAATATGGGATTTAATTTAAATAAATATGGGATTAATTTAATTAAATATGTGATTAAATAGGGGATTTAATTAAATTAAATATGGGATTAAATTTAATTAAATATGGGATTTAATTTAATTACATAGGGGATTAAAGTTAATTAAAAATGGGATTAAATATGGGAATGGACAAACTCGGCCTGGCCCTGCAGGAGTGAGAATGGCAATGAATATGGGATTAAATATGGGATTAAAGTGAATGAAATACGGGATTAAATATGGGATTAAATTTAATTAAATATGGGATTATAGTTAATTACATAAGGGATTAAAGTTAATTAAACATGGGATTAAATATGGGAATGGACAAACACGGCCTGGCCCTGCAGGAGTGAGAGTGGCAATGAATATGGGATTAAATATGGGATTTAATTGAATTAAATTGGGATTAAATATGGGATTAAAGTGAATTAAATATGGGATTCAATATGGGATTTAATTCAATTAAATATGGGATTAAATAAGGGATTAAATATGGGATTAAATATGGGATTGGGATGGGAATGGATCAACAGGGAATGGCCCTGCAGAAGTGAGATTGGCAATAAATATGGGATTTAATTTAAATAAATATGGGATTAATTTAATTAAATATGGGATTAAATAGGGGATTTAATTAAATTAAATATGGGATTAAATTTAATTAAATATGGGATTTAATTTAATTACATATGGGATTAAAGTTAATTAAAAATGGGATTAAATATGGGAATGGACAAACACGGCCTGGCCCTGCAGGAGTGAGAATGGCAATGAATATGGGATTAAATATGGGATTTAATTGAATTAAATTGGGATTAAATATGGGATTAAAGTGAATTAAATATGGGATTAAATATGGGATTTAATTCAATTAAATATGGGATTAAATAAGGGATTAAATATGGGATTGGGAATGGGATTGGGATGGGAATGGATCAACAGGGAATGGCCCTGGAGAAGTGAGATTGGCAATAAATATGGGATTCATTGAATTAATTTGGGATTAATTTAACGAAATGTGGGATCAAATATGGGATTAGTTATGGAATCAGATTTAATTAAATATAGGATTAAAGATGGGATTTAATTGAATTAAATTTGGATTAAATGTGGGATTGGGAATGGGATTGGGATGGGAATGGATAAACAGGGAATGGCCCTGCAGAAGTGAGATTGGCAATAAATATGGGATTTAATTTAAATAAATATGGGATTAATTAAATTAAATATGGGATTAAATAGGGGATTTAATTAAATTAAATATGGGATTAAATTTAATTAAATATGGGATTTAATTTAATTACATATGGGATTAAAGTTAATTAAAAATGGGATTAAATATGGGAATGGACAAACTCGGCCTGGCCCTGCAGGAGTGAGAATGGCAATGAATATGGGATTAAATATGGGATTCATTTAATTAAATATGGGATTAAATATGGGATTAAAGTGAATTACATATGGGATTAAAGATGGGATTTAATTGAATTAAATTGGGATTAAGTGTGGGATTGGGAATGGGATTGGGATGGGAATGGATAAACAGGGAATGGCCCTGCAGAAGTGAGGGAAATAAATATGGGATTTAATTTAAATAAATATGGGATTAATTAAATTAAATATGGGATTAAATAGGGGATTTAATTAAATTAAATATGGGATTTAATTTAATTACATAGGGGATTAAAGTTAATTAAATATGGGATTAAATATGGGAATGGACAAACTCGGCCTGGCCCTGCAGGAGTGAGAATGGCAATGAATATGGGATTAAATATGGGATTAAACTGAATGAAATAAGGGATTAAATATGGGATTCATTTAATTAAATATGGGATTAAATATGGGATTTAATTCAATTAAATATGGGATTAAATATGGGATTAGGATGGGAATGGATCAACAGGGAATGGCCCTGCAGAAGTGAGATTGGCAATAAATATGGGATTTAATTTAAATAAATATGGGATTAATTTAATTAAATATGGGATTAAATAGGGGATTTAATTAAATTAAATATGGGATTAAATTTAATTAAATATGGGATTTAATTTAATTACATAAGGGATTAAAGTTAATTAAACATGGGATTAAATATGGGAATGGACAAACTCGGCCTGGCCCTGCAGGAGTGAGAGTGGCAATGAATATGGGATTGAATATGGGATTTAATTGAATTAAATTGGGATTAAATATGGGATTAAAGTGAATTAAATATGGGATTAAATATGGGATTTAATTCAATTAAATATGGGATTAAATAAGGGATTAAATATGGGATTGGGAATGGGATTGGGATGGGAATGGATCAACAGGGAATGGCCCTGGAGAAGTGAGATTGGCAATAAATATGGGATTCATTGAATTAATTTGGGATTAATTTAACGAAATGTGGGATCAAATATGGGATTAGTTATGGAATCAGATTTAATTAAATATAGGATTAAAGATGGGATTTAATTGAATTAAATTTGGATTAAATGTGGGATTGGGAATGGGATTGGGATGGGAATGGATAAACAGGGAATGGCCCTGCAGAAGTGAGATTGGCAATAAATATGGGATTTAATTTAAATAAATATGGGATTAATTAAATTAAATATGGGATTAAATAGGGGATTTAATTAAATTAAATATGGGATTAAATTTAATTAAATATGGGATTTAATTTAATTACATATGGGATTAAAGTTAATTAAAAATGGGATTAAATATGGGAATGGACAAACACGGCCTGGCCCTGCAGGAGTGAGAATGGCAATGAATATGGGATTGAATATGGGATTCATTTAATTACATATGGGATTAAATATGGGATTAAATATGGGATTCATTTAATTAAATATGGGATTAAAGTGAATTAAATATGGGATTAAATATGGGATTAAATATGGGATTAAAGTGAATTAAATATGGGATTAAATATGGGATTAAATATGGGATTAAAGTTAATTAAATATGGGATTAAATATGGGATTAAATATGGGATTAAAGTTAATTAAATATGGGATTTAATTGAATTAAATTGGGATTAAATATGGGATTGGGATGGGAATGGATAAACAGGGAATGGCCCTGCAGAAGTGAGGGGAATGTGGGATTAAATATGGGATTAAATGTGGGATTGAATGTCAGAATGGGGTCAGGATGGAAATGGGACCGGGATTGGGATTGGGAATGGGATTGGGGTCAGGAATGGGATTGGGAACGGGAACAGGAACAGGAATGGGAATGGATCCAGGTGGGATCAGGAATGGATCCGGGTGGGATCAGAATCCGGGAATGGATCCAGGTGGGATCAGGATCTCCAGGTGGGATCAGGACTGGAGATCAGGATCTCCAGGAATGGATCCAGGTGGGATCAGGACCCAGGTGGGATCAGGAATGGATCCGGGTGGGATCAGAATCCAGGAATGGATCCAGGTGGGATCTGGAATGGATCCGGGTGGGACCAGGAATGGATCTGGGTGGGATCAGAATCCGGGAATGGATCCAGGTGGGATCAGGAATGGATCTGGGTGGGATCGGGATCAGGAGTGAATCTGGGTGGGCTCAGGGTCGGGAATGGATCCAGGTGGGATCAGGATTGGGATCCGAAACAGGGATGGGGATGGATCCAGGTGGGACCAGGAATGGATCTGGGTGGGACCAGGAATGGATCTGGGTGGGATCAGAATCCGGGAATGGATCCAGGTGGAGATCTGGAATGGGAACGGGAACAGGAATGGGGATGGGGATGGATCCAGGTGGGACCAGGAATGGATCTGGGTGGAACCAGGAATGGATCTGGGTGGGATCAGAATCCAGGAATGGATCCAGGTGGGATCTGGAATGGGAACGGGAACGGGAACAGGAATGGGGATGGGGATGGATCCAGGTGGGATCAGGAATGGATCCAGGTGGGATCGGGATCAGGAGCGAATCTGGGTGGAATCAGAATCCGGGTCTGGATCCAGGTGGGATCTGGAATGGGAATGGGTGGGATTGGACACAGGAACGGGAATGAGAATGGATCCGGGAATGGATCCGGGAATGGATCTGGGAATGGATCCAGGTGGGACCACGACTGGGAATGGATTCAGGAGAGATCCAAACTTGGGAATGGATCCAGGTGGGCTTGAGAGCCAGAATGGATCCAGGTGGGATTGGAAACAAGAATGGGATTGGGATTGGGAATGGGAATGGATCCAGGCAGGATTGGGATCTGGGAATGGATCCAGGAGAGATCAGGAATGGATCTGGGAATGGATCCAGGTGGGATCAGGATCCAGGAATGGATCCAGTAGGGATTGGGAATGGATCTGGAAATGGATCCAGGAGGGGTCAGGATCAGAAATGGATCCAGGTGAACTCAGTATCCAGGAATGGATCCCTGAGAGATCAGGATCCAGAAATGGATCCAGGTGGGCTCAGGGTCCAGGTGGGACCGGGAGTGGATCCAGGTGGGACCACGACTGGGAATGGATTGAGGAGAGATCCAAAGTTGGGAATGGATCTGGGTGGGACCAGGATTGGATCTGGGTGGCACCAGGACCGGATCTGGGTGGGATCGGGATCAGGATTGGATCTGGGTGGGACCAGGACCGGATCTGGGTGGGATCAGAATCCGGGAATGGATCCAGGTGGGATCTGGAATGGGAACGGGAACAGGAACAGGAATGGGGATGGGGATGGATCCAGGTGGGATCAGCACCGGATCCGGGTGGGATCAAGAATGGACCTGGGTGGGATCAGGAATGGGAATGGATCCAGGTGGGATCAGGGTTGGATCTGGGTGGGATCAGGATTGGATCTGGGTGGGATCAGGGTTGGGAATGAATCCAGGTGGGAACAGGAATGGGAACGGGAATGGGAACAGGGATGGGGATGGGGATGGATCCAGGTGGGATCTGGAATGGATCTGGGTGGAATCAGAATCTGGGAATGGATCTAGGTGGGATCAGGAATGGATCCAGGTAGGATCAGGATCCAGGAGGGACCAGGAATGGGGATCAGGATCTCCAGGAATGGATCCAGGTGGGATCAGGAATGGATCCAGGTGGGATTGGGATCAGGAGTGAATCTGGGTGGGATCAGGGTTGGGAATGGATCCAGGTGGGATCAGGATTGGATCCAGGTGGGATCAGGATTGGATCTGGGTGGGATCAGGATTGGATCTGGGTGGGATCAGAATCCAGGAATGGATCCAGGTGGGATCTGGACTGGGGATCAGATTCCAGGAATGGATCCAGGTGGGATCAGGAATGGATCTGGGTGGGATCGGGAATGGACCCAGGTAGGACCAGGAATAGATCCAGGTGGGATCAGGAATGGATCCGGGTGGGATCAGAATCCAGGAATGGATCCAGGTGGGATCTGGAATGGGAATGGGAACGGGAACAGAATTGGGGATGGATTCAGGTGGGACCAGGAATGGATCTGGGTGGGATCGGGATCAGGAGCGAATCTGGGTGGGATCAGGGTTGGGAATGGATCCAGGAGAGACAGGAATGGATCCAGGTAGGACCAGGAATGGATCTGGGTGGGACCAGGAATGGATCCAGGTAGGACCAGGAATGGATCTGGGTGGGATCAGAATCCGGGAATGGATCCAGGTGGGATCTGGAATGGGAACGGGAACGGGAATGGGGATGGGGATGGATCCAGGTGGGACCAGGAATGGATCCAGGTGGGATCAGGAATGGATCCAGGTGGGATCAGAATCCGGGAATGGATCCAGGTGGGATCAGGAGTGAATCTGGGTGGACTCAGGGTCGGGAATGGATCCAGGTGGGACCAGGAATGGATCCAGGTGGGACCAGGAATGGATCCAGGTGGGACCAGGAATGGATCCGGGTGGGATCTGGAATGGGAACGGGAACAGGAACAGGGATGGGGATGGATTCAGGTGGGACCAGGAATGGATCAGGGTGGGATCGGGATCAGGAATGGATCCGGGTGGGATCAGAATCCGGGAATGGATCCAGGTGGGATCAGGATCTCCAGGTGGGATCAGGACTGGAGATCAGGATCTCCAGGAATGGATCCAGGTGGGATCAGGACCCAGGTGGGATCAGGAATGGATCCGGGTGGGATCAGAATCCAGGAATGGATCCAGGTGGGATCAGGAATGGATCCGGGTGGGACCAGGAATGGATCTGGGTGGGATCAGAATCCGGGAATGGATCCAGGTGGGATCAGGAATGGATCTGGGTGGGATCGGGATCAGGAGTGAATCTGGGTGGGCTCAGGGTCGGGAATGGATCCAGGTGGGATCAGGATTGGGATCCGAAACAGGGATGGGGATGGATCCAGGTGGGACCAGGAATGGATCTGGGTGGGACCAGGAATGGATCTGGGTGGGACCAGGAATGGATCTGGGTGGGATCAGAATCCGGGAATGGATCCAGGTGGAGATCTGGAATGGGAACGGGAACAGGAATGGGGATGGGGATGGATCCAGGTGGGACCAGGAATGGATCTGGGTGGGACCAGGAATGGATCTGGGTGGGATCAGAATCCAGGAATGGATCCAGGTGGGATCTGGAATGGGAACGGGAACGGGAACAGGAATGGGGATGGGGATGGATCCAGGTGGGATCAGGAATGGATCCAGGTGGGATCGGGATCAGGAGCGAATCTGTGTGGAATCAGAATCCGGGACTGGATCCAGGTGGGATCTGGAATGGGAATGGGTGGGATTGGACACAGGAACGGGAATGAGAATGGATCCGGGAATGGATCCGGGAATGGATCTGGGAATGGATCCAGGTGGGACCACGACTGGGAATGGATTCAGGAGAGATCCAAACTTGGGAATGGATCCAGGTGGGCTTGAGAGCCAGAATGGATCCAGGTGGGATTGGAAACAAGAATGGGATTGGGATTGGGATTGGGATTGGGAATGGATCCAGGCAGGATTGGGATCTGGGAATGGATCCAGGAGAGATCAGGAATGGATCTGGGAATGGATCCAGGTGGGATCAGGATCCAGGAATGGATCCAGTAGGGATTGGGAATGGATCTGGAAATGGATCCAGGAGGGGTCAGGATCAGAAATGGATCCAGGTGAACTCAGTATCCAGGAATGGATCCCTGAGAGATCAGGATCCAGAAATGGATCCAGGTGGGCTCAGGGTCCAGGTGGGACCGGGAGTGGATCCAGGTGGGACCACGACTGGGAATGGATTGAGGAGAGATCCAAAGTTGGGAATGGATCTGGGTGGGACCAGGACCGGATCTGGGTGGGATCAGAATCCGGGAATGGATCCAGGTGGGATCTGGAATGGGAACGGGAACAGGAACAGGAATGGGGATGGGGATGGATCCGGGTGGGATCAGCACCGGATCCGGGTGGGATCAAGAATGGATCTGGGTGGGATCAGGAATGGGAATGGATCCAGGTGGGATCAGGGTTGGATCTGGGTGGGATCAGGGTTGGGAATGAATCCAGGTGGGAACAGGAATGGGAACGGGAATGGGAACAGGGATGGGGATGGGGATGGATCCAGGTGGGAGCTGGAATGGATCTGGGTGGAATCAGAATCTGGGAATAGATCTAGGTGGGATCAGGAATGGATCCAGGTGGGATCAGGATCCAGGAGGGACCAGGAATGGGGATCAGGATCTCCAGGAATGGATCCAGGTGGGATCAGGAATGGATCTGGGTGGGATTGGGATCAGGAGTGAATCTGGGTGGGATCAGGGTTGGGAATGGATCCAGGTGGGATCAGGATTGGATCTGGGTGGGATCAGAATCCAGGAATGGATCCAGGTGGGATCTGGACTGGGGATCAGATTCCAGGAATGGATCCAGGTGGGATCAGGAATGGATCTGGGTGGGATCGGGAATGGACCCAGGTAGGACCAGGAATAGATCCAGGTGGGATCAGGAATGGATCCGGGTGGGATCAGAATCCAGGAATGGATCCAGGTGGGATCTGGAATGGGAATGGGAACGGGAACAGAATTGGGGATGGATTCAGGTGGGACCAGGAATGGATCTGGGTGGGATCGGGATCAGGAGTGAATCTGGGTGGGATCAGGGTTGGGAATGGATCCAGGAGAGACAGGAATGGATCCAGGTAGGACCAGGAATGGATCCGGGTGGGATCAGAATCCGGGAATGGATCCAGGTGGGATCTGGAATGGGAACGGGAACGGGAACAGGGATGGGGATGGATCCAGGTGGGACCAGGAATGGATCCAGGTGGGATCAGGAATGGATCCAGGTGGGATCAGGGTTGGGAATGAATCCAGGTGGGAACAGGAATGGGAACGGGAATGGGAACAGGGATGGGGATGGGGATGGATCCAGGTGGGAGCTGGAATGGATCTGGGTGGAATCAGAATCTGGGAATAGATCTAGGTGGGATCAGGAATGGATCCAGGTGGGATCAGGATCCAGGAGGGACCAGGAATGGGGATCAGGATCTCCAGGAATGGATCCAGGTGGGATCAGGAATGGATCCAGGTGGGATTGGGATCAGGAGTGAATCTGGGTGGGATCAGGGTTGGGAATGGATCCAGGTGGGATCAGGATTGGATCCAGGTGGGATCAGAATCCAGGAATGGATCCAGGTGGGATCTGGACTGGGGATCAGATTCCAGGAATGGATCCAGGTGGGATCAGGAATGGATCTGGGTGGGATCGGGAATGGACCCAGGTAGGACCAGGAATAGATCCAGGTGGGATCAGGAATGGATCCGGGTGGGATCAGAATCCAGGAATGGATCCAGGTGGGATCTGGAATGGGAATGGGAACGGGAACAGAATTGGGGATGGATTCAGGTGGGACCAGGAATGGATCTGGGTGGGATCGGGATCAGGAGTGAATCTGGGTGGGATCAGGGTTGGGAATGGATCCAGGAGAGACAGGAATGGATCCAGGTAGGACCAGGAATGGATCCGGGTGGGATCAGAATCCGGGAATGGATCCAGGTGGGATCTGGAATGGGAACGGGAACGGGAACAGGGATGGGGATGGATCCAGGTGGGACCAGGAATGGATCCAGGTGGGATCAGGAATGGATCCAGGTGGGATCAGAATCCGGGAATGGATCCAGGTGGGATCAGGAATGGATCCAGGTGGGCTCAGGGTGGGGAACGGATCCGGGTGGGATCGGGATCAGGAGTGAATCTGGGTGGACTCAGGGTCGGGAATGGATCCAGGTGGGACCAGGAATGGATCCGGGTGGGATCAGGAATGGATCCAGGTGGGATCTGGAATGGGAACGGGAATGGGAACAGGAACAGGGATGGGGATGGATTCAGGTGGGACCAGGAATGGATCAGGGTGGGATCGGGATCAGGAATGGATCCGGGTGGGATCAGAATCCGGGAATGGATCCAGGTGGGATCTGGAATGGGAACGGGAATGGGAACGGGAACAGGAATGGGGATGGATCCAGGTGGGACCAGGAATGGATCTGGGTGGGACCAGGAATGGATCTGGGTGGGATCAGAATCCAGGAATGGAACCAGGGGGGATCAGGAATGGGGACGGGAACAGGAATGGGGATGGGGATGGATCCAGGCGGGATCAGGAATGGATCTGGGTGGAATCAGAATCCGGGAATGGATCCAGGTGGGATCAGGAGTGGATCTGGGTGGGACCAGGAACGGGGATCAGGATCTCCAGGAATGGATCCAGGTGGGATCAGGACCCAGGTGGGATCAGGAATGGATCCGGGTGGGATCAGAATCCAGGAATGGATCCACGTGGGATCTGGAATGGGAACGGGAACAGGAACAGGAATGGGGATGGGGATGGATCCAGGTGGGACCAGGAATGGATCTGAGTGGGATCGGGATCAGGAGCGAATCTGGGTGGGATCAGAATCCAGGAATGGATCCAGGTGGAATCTGGACTGGGAATGGGAACGGGAACGGGAACAGGAATGGGAATGGATCTGGGTGGGATCAGGATTGGATCTGGGTGGGATCAGAATCCAGGAACGGATCCAGGTGGGATCAGGAGTGAATCTGGGTGGGATCAGGGTTGGGAATGGATCCGGGTAGGACCAGGAATGGATCCGGGTGGGATCAGGAATGGATCCAGGTGTGATCAGGAATGGATCCGGGTGGGATCAGGAATGGATCTGGGTGGGCTCAGGGTCGGGAACGGATCCAGGTGGGATCAGGATCCAGGAATGGATCCAGGTGGGATCAGGATCCGGGAATGGATCCAGGTGGGATCTGGAATGGGAATGGATTCAGGAGAGATCCAAACTTGGGAATGGATCCGGGTGGGATCAGAATCTGGGAATGGATCTGGGTGGGATCAGGAATGGATCCGGGTGGGATGAGAATCCAGGAATGGATCCAGGTGGGATCAGGACCGGATCCGGGTGGGATCGGGATCAGGAATGGATCCAGGTGGGCTCAGGGTGGGGAACGGATCCAGGTGGGATCAGGAACGGATCCGGGAGCGGATCCATCCAGGATTTGGCTCCGTGGTCCCCAACGTCCCCGCGCGTGTCCCCGTCCCCAGTTTGGGCGCGGTGTCGGAGGTGACGGCGGCCGGGGTCATCGGCACAGGGACGCACAACAGCGGCATCCAGCACGGCATCCTGTCCACACAGGTGAGAATTCCCAACATTTTGGGATTTTTTTCTTAGGGATGGGTTGGTCTTTGAAAGCGCTTTACAAAATTCCTCACCGAAATTTTAACATTTTTTAAAAATAATTTAAAATTTTGGACGCACAACAGCGGCATCCAGCGCGGCATCCTGTCCACACAGGTGGGAATTCCCAAAATTTCAGGATTTTTTTTTTGAGGGATGAGTTGGTCTTTACAAAATCCCCACCCCGAAATTTTAACATTTTAAAAAATTAATTTAAATTTTCGGAAGCCGCGAAAAAAATTTAAAAGGCTAATTTAAAATAATGCCAAAAATCCCCCCCCCGAAAAAAAATTTTTTTAAAAGGTCCAAAAATCCTTCCAAAAGTACCCAAAAATGACAAAAAAGTTGGAAAAAATCCGCAAAGTAGCTCCAAAATATCTCCAAAAAATCTCCAAAAAATCCACCCCAAAAAATCTCCAAGAAATCTCCCAAAAAAATCTAAAAATCCCCCCGCCGAAAAAATTCCAATACAATTCCAAAAAAAATCCAAAAAATTTAAAAAAAAAAAGTTCCAAAAAATTCCAAAAAATTTCCAAAAAATTTCCCAAAAATTCAAAAAAATTACGAAATAATTAGAAAAAAAATTGAAAAAAATTCCAAAAAGATGCCGAAATAATTCCAAAAAAATTCCAAAAAAAATCCAAAAATTTCAAACATTTTCGAAAAAATTCCAAAAAAATTCCAAAAAAATAAAAAAAAATTCTCAAGTTTCCAAAAAATTCCAAAAAAATTCCGAAAAAAATTTGAAAAAATTGAAAAAAATTCCAAAAAAATTCCAAAAAAATCCACAAATTTCCAAGAAATTAAAAAAATTCAAAGAATTTTTAAAAATTGCAAAAAATTTTTAAAAATCCAAAAAATTTCCCAAAAGTTCCAAAAAATTCCGAAAAAATTAGAAACAAATTGAAAAAAATTCCAAAAAAATTCCAAAAAAATCCAAAAATTTCCAAGAAATTTAAAAAAATTCAAAGAATTTTTTAAAAATTCAAAAAAATTTTTAAAAAATCCAAAGAATTTCCCAAAAGTTCTAAAATAATTTCGAAAAAAATTAGAAAAAAAAAATCCAAAAAAAAATCCGAAAAAAATCCAAAAAAAAATCCGAAAAAAGTCCGAAAAAAATCCAAAAATTTCCAAGAAATTAAAAAAATTTCAAAAAATAAAAAAAAAATTTCAAAAAAATTTTTAAAAAATCCAAAAAAAAATTCCCAAAAATTCCAAAAAAATTCCGAAAAAATTAGAAAACAATTGAAAAAAAAAATCCGAAAAAATTCCGAAAAAATTCCGAAAAAATGCCGAAAAAATGCCGAAAAAATTCCTTAAAAATTCTTTAAAAATCAAAAACAAATCCCCAAAAAAATCCCAAAAAATGCCCCGCCCAGATTCCCCCAACTGCCCTTTTTCTGCCCCAGGTGGTGGCCGTGACGCTGCTGCTGGCCTCGGGGGAGCTTCTGGAATGTTCCGAGTCGCTGAAGCCCGAGGTGTTCGGGGCGGCGCAGCTGCACCTGGGGGCGCTCGGCGTCGTCCTGGACGTCACCTTCCAGTGCGTGCCCCGGTTCCGCCTGCGCCACATCGCCTTCCCCTCCACACTCACACAGGTGGGGAAAATCCCAAAATTCACAAAATTCACAAAATTCACAAAATTCACAAAAACATTTCATTCAATTTCTATGGAAATGACGAAAAAAATTTGCAGAATTTCCTTGGGAATGAGGAAAATTTTCCTCAATTCTGGCTCCGGGAAATCGCCTTCCCCTCCACCCTCACACAGGTGGGGAAAATCCCAAAATTCACAAAATTTCACTAAATTTCACAAAATTTCACAAAATTTCACAGAATTTCTATGGAAATGGGGAAAAAATTCACAGAATTTCCTTGGGAATGAGGAAAATTTTCCACAATTCTGGCTCCGGGAAATCGCCTTCCCCTCCACACTCACACAGGTGGGGAAAATACCAAAATTCACAAAATTTCACAAAATTTCACAAAATTTCACAAAATTTCACAAAATTTCACAAAATTTCTACGGAAATGAGGAAAAAATTTGCAGAATTTCCTTGGGAAGGAGGAAAATTTTCCTCAATTCTGGCTCCGGGAAATCGCCTTCCCCTCCACCCTCACACAGGTGGGGAAAATCCCAAAATTCACAAAATTTCACAAAATTTCACAAAATTCCCCAGAATTTCCGTGGGAATGAGGAAAAAATTCCCAGAATTTCCCTTCCCGCTTTTCCTGCACATTCCGAGCCTTCCCTGAATCCGCTCCCGCTTTTCCCCAAAATCCTTCCCCACTTTTGCCTGAATCCTTCCCCACTTTCCCCCAAATCCTTCCCCACTTTTTCCCCAAATTCCTTCCCCCCTTTTCCTCCATCATTTTCTCTGTCTCCTTTTCCCAAAATCCTTCCCCACTTTTCCCCAAACCCTCCATCATTTTCTGTCTCCTTTCCCCACTTTTCCCCCAAATCCTTCCCCGCTTTTCCCCAAAATCCTTCCCCACTTTTCCTCCATCATTTTCTGTCTCCTTTTCCCCGCTTTTTCCCCAAATTCCTTCCCCACTTTTCCCCAAACCCTCCATCATTTTCTCTGTCTCCTTTCCCCACTTTTTCCCCAAACTCCTTTCCCACTTTTCCCCAGAATCCTTCCCCAATTTTCCCTAAACCCTCCATCATTTTCTGTCTCCTTTCCCCACTTTTTCCCCAAAATCCTTCCCCACTTTTCCTCCATCATTTTCTCTGTCTCCTTTTCTCCACTTTTCCCCAAAATCCTTCCCCACTTTTCCCTAAACCCTCCATAATTTCTCTGTCTCCTTTCCCCACTTTTTCCCCAAAATCCTTCCCCACTTTTTCCTAAACCCTCCATCATTTCCCCTGTCTCATTTTCCCCACTTTTTCCACAAAATCCTTCCCCACTTTTCCCTAAAATCCTTCCCCACTTTTCCCTAAAATCCTTCCCCATTTTTCCCTAAACCCTCCATCATTTCCCGTCTCCTTTCCCTGCTTTTCCCCCAAATCCTTCCCCACCTTTCCTCCATCATTTTCTGTCTCCTTTTCCCGACCTTTTCCCAAAATCTTTCCCCACTTTTCCCTAAACCCTCCATCATTTTCACTGTCTCCTTTTCCCCAAATTCCTTTCCCACTTTTCCTCCATCATTTTCTGTCTCCTTTTCCCCGCTTTTCCCTGAATCCTTCCCCACTTTTCCCCAGACCCTCCATCATTTTCTCTGTCTCCTTTTCCCCACTTTTTCCCAAATTCCTTTCCTCACTTTTCCTCCATCATTTCCCCTGTCTCCTTTTCCCCACTTTTTCCCCAAATCCTTCCCCACTTTTCCCTGAATCCTTCCCCACTTTTCCTCCATCATTTTCTCTGTCTCCTTTCCCCACTTTTCCCCAAAATCCTTCCCCACTTTTCCCCGAATCCTTCCCTACTTTTCCCCAAATTCTGTCCCCACTTTTCCCCAAAATCCTTCCGCACTTTTCCTCCATCATTTTCTCTGTCTCCTTTTCCCCACTTTTCCCCAAATTTCTTTCCCCACTTTTCCCCAAAATCCTTCCCCATTTTTCCCCAAACCCTCCATAATTTTCTGTCTCCTTTTCCCATTTTTCCCCAAAATCCTTCCCCGCTTTTCCCCAGACCCTCCATCATTTTCTCTGTCTCCTCCATTCCCCACTTTTTCCCCAAAATCCTTCCCCACTTTTCCTCCATCATTTTCTGTCTCCTTTTCCCACTTTTCCCCAAATCCTTCCCCACTTTTCCCCAAAATCCATTCCCCCATTCCCTGGATCCATTTTCCTACATCCCCACTTTTCCTAAACCCTCCAGGACTTTTCCCCAAATCCTTTTTTCCACATTCCCAAAATCCTTCCCCACTTTTCCCCAAAATCCTTCCCCACTTTTCCTCAGACAGACCCCCCATCATTTCCCCTGTCTCCTTTTCCCCACTTTTCCCCAAAATCCTTCCCCGCTTTTCCCCAGACCCTCCATCATTTTCCATCTCCTTTCCCCTCTTTTTCCCCAAATCTTTCCCCGCTTTTCCCTGAATCCTTCCCCACTTTTCCTCCATCATTTTCTCTGTCTCCTTTTCCCCGCTTTTCCCCCAAAATCCTTCCCCACATTCCATAAATAATTTTCTCATTTTTCCTGCGTTTTCCAACCCGATTTTCCCCGCATTTCCCACCCCCCTCTCTCTCCCATCCCCATCCCCGCCCGTGCCCCGCTGTCCCCGGGCTCCGGTCGGGAATTTTCCCTCGCTCCGTCCCCGTTCCCGTTCCCGCTGCCGTTCCCGGCCCGCCCGGGGCTCCGCGATCCCGGAGTGACCCCGGCCGGGAGCGGCTTCTGATCCGCCCGCGCCCTCGGCAGCGGCCGCGCCGGAGCCTTTGAGGGATAATTCGGGATCAGCGCCGGGCACCGAGCGGCGGGCGAGCGAGCGAGCGAGGCAGCGAGCGACGGAGGGAGGGAGGCAGGGAGGGAGGGAGGGAGCGGGGACGGAGCCCTCGGGGCAGGTCCGGGCGTCCTTGAGAGCCAAACTCGGGAATTCTTCAGATGCGGCATCCGGGCACCCGCAATGCCACCCCCAAAATCCCGGGATTTGCCCCCATTTCATTCCAGCCCAACCCCAAAATCCCGGGATTTGCCCCCATTTCATTCCAGCCCAACCCCAAAATCCCGGGATTTGCCCCCATTTCATTCCAGCCCAACCCCAAAATCCCGGGATTTGCCCCCATTTCATTCCAGCACAGGGATCCCCACGCACCTTCAATGCCACCCCCAGAATCCCGGGATTTGCCCCCCTTTAATTCGGGATCAGGCAGGGAGGGAGCGGGGACGGAGCCCTCGGGGTGGGCCCTGAGCGTCCTTGGGCCCAGAGTCCCAAAATTTCATTGATGGCATCCATGGACCCTCAATCCCACCCCAGAACCCCGGGATTTGCCCCCGTTCCGTTCCAGCCCAACCCCAAAATCCCGGGATTTGCCCCCATTTCGTCCCAGCCCAGGCAGGGAGGGAGCGGGGACGGAGCCCTGGGGATGGACCCTGAGTGTCCCTGATCCCAGAATCCCAAAATTCCACCGATGGGATCCATGGACCCTCAATCCCACCCCATCCCAACCCAAAAATTTTGGGATTTGCCACCTTTCCATTCCATCCCAACCCCAAAATTTTGGGATTTGCCCCCATTCCATTCCAGCCCAGGCAGGGAGCGGCTCTGGAGCCCTGGGGATGGACCCTGAGCGTCCTTGGGCCCAGAATCCCAAAATTTCTTTTACGGCATCCATGGACCCTCAATCCCACCCCAACCCCAAAATTTTCGGATTTTCCCCCTTTATTTTTGGATCAGGGAGGGAGGGAGCGGGGACGGAGCCCTGGGGATGGGTCCTGAGCGTCCTTGGGCCCAGAATCCCAAAATTCCACGGATTGTCCCCACGGATTTTCACTCCCATCCCATCCCAACCCCAGAATCCCGGGATTTGCCCCCGTTCCGTTCCAGCCCAACCCCAAAATTTTGGGATTTTCCCCCATTTCGTCCCAGCCCAGGCAGGGAGGGAGCGGGGACGGAGCCCTGGGGATGGACCCTGAGTGTCCCTGATCCCAGAATCCCAAAATTCCACTGATGGGATCCATGGACCCGCAATCCCACCCCAAAATCCCGGGATTTTTCACCATTTCCTCGGATGTTCCCAGGAACTGCAGCCCAGCCAGGAATTCCTTCCCAAATCCCATTTTTTTAGGGAATTTTCCCCATTCCGTGCCTGGGGTTGGATCCAGCCCCATCCTGACTCCTCCCTGAGAAATAATTTTGGGATTTTGGGACTCCAGTTCCCTTTTCCATCCCCAAATCCCATAAAAAACCCCTCGGGGTGGACCCTGAGTGTCCCGGATCCCAGAATCCCGGAATTCCATTAATTAAATTGTGGAATCAAAAGGTGGAAATTCCCGGGATTTGGGGATTGGGATTGCAATGGGGTGGGACGGAAAATCCATGGGGACAATCCCTGGAATTCCGGGATTCTGGGATCAGGGACGTTCAGGGTCCATCCTGGGGCATTTTTAAGGGATTTGGGGATGGGAAAGGGAAGTGGAGCCCCAAATTCCAGTGAAATCCCAAAATTCCTTCTCAAGGAGGAGTCAGGATGGGGCTGGATCCAATCCCAGGCACGGAATGGGGAAAATTCCCTAAAAAAATTGGATTTGGGAAGAAATTCCTGGCTGGGCTGCAGTTCCTGGGAACATCCGGGGAAATGGTGAAAAATCCGGGGATTTTGGGGTGGGATTGAGGGTCCATGGATCCCATCAGTGGAATTTTGGGATTCTGGGATCAAGGACGCTCAGGGTCCACCCCGAGGGCTCCGTCCCCGCTCCCTCCCTGCCTGGGCTGGGACGAAATGGGGGAAAATCCCAAAATTTTGGGGTTGGGATGGGATTGAGGGTCCATGGATGCCGTAAAAGAAATTTTGGGATTCTGGGCCCAAGGACGCTCAGGGTCCATCCCCAGGGCTCCAGAGCCGCTCCCTGCCTGGGCTGGGACGAAATGGGGGCAAATCCCAAAATTTTGGGGTTGGGCTGGAACGGAACGGGGGCAAATCCCGGGATTCTGGGGTTGGGATGGGATGGGAGTGAAAATCCGTGGGGACAATCCGTGGAATTTTGGGATTCTGGGCCCAAGGACGCTCAGGACCCATCCCCAGGGCTCCGTCCCCGCTCCCTCCCTCCCTGATCCAAAAATAAAGGGGGAAAATCTGAAAATTTTGGGGTTGGGATGGGATTGAGGGTCCATGGATGCCGTAAAAGAAATTTTGGGATTCTGGGCCCAAGGACGCTCAGGGTCCATCCCCAGGGCTCCAGAGCCGCTCCCTGCCTGGGCTGGAATGGAATGGGGGCAAATCCCAAAATTTTTGGGTTGGGATGGGGTGGGATTGAGGGTCCATGGATCCCATCGGTGGAATTTTGGGATTCTGGGATCAGGGACACTCAGGGTCCATCCCCAGGGCTCCGTCCCCGCTCCCTCCCTGCCTGGGCTGGGACGAAATGGGGGCAAATCCCGGGATTTTGGGGTTGGGCTGGAACGGAACGGGGGCAAATCCCGGGATTCTGGGGTGGGATTGAGGGTCCATGGATGCCATCAATGAAATTTTGGGACTCTGGGCCCAAGGACGCTCAGGGCCCACCCCGAGGGCTCCGTCCCCGCTCCCTCCCTGCCTGATCCCGAATTAAAGGGGGGCAAATCCCGGGATTCTGGGGGTGGCATTGAAGGTGCGTGGGGATCCCTGTGCTGGAATGAAATGGGGGCAAATCCCGGGATTTTGGGGTTGGGCTGGAATGAAATGGGGGCAAATCCCGGGATTTTGGGGTTGGGCTGGAATGAAATGGGGGCAAATCCCGGGATTTTGGGGGTGGCATTGCGGGTGCCCGGATCCCACATCTGAAGAATTCCCGAGTTTGGCTCTCAAGGACGCCCGGACCTGCCCCGAGGGCTCCGTCCCCGCTCCCTCCCTGCCTGATCCCGAATTAAAGGGGGGCAAATCCCGGGATTTTGGGGGTGGCATTGCGGGTGCCCGGATCCCTGTGCTGGAATGGAACGGGGGCAAATCCCGGGATTTTGGGGGTGGCATTGCGGGTGCCCGGATGCCGCATCTGAAGAATTCCCGAGTTTGGCTCTCAAGGACGCCCGGACCCGCCCCGAGGGCTCCGTCCCCGCTCCCTCCCTCCCTCCCTGCCTCCCTCCCTCCGTCGCTCGCTGCCTCGCTCGCTCGCTCGCCGCTCGGTGCCCGGCGCTGATCCCGAATTATCCCTCAAAGGCTCCGGCGCGGCCGCTGCCGAGGGCGCGGGCGGATCAGAAGCCGCTCCCGGCCGGGGTCACTCCGGGATCGCGGAGCCCCGGGCGGGCCGGGAACGGCAGCGGGAACGGGAACGGGGACGGAGCGAGGGAAAATTCCCGACCGGAGCCCGGGGACAGCGGGGCACGGGCGGGGATGGGGATGGGAGAGAGAGGGGGGTGGGAAATGCGGGGAAAATCGGGTTGGAAAATGCAGGAAAAATGAGAAAATTATTTATGGAATGTGGGGAAGGATTTTGGGGGAAAAGCGGGGAAAAGGAGACAGAGAAAATGATGGAGGAAAAGTGGGGAAGGATTCAGGGAAAAGCGGGGAAAGATTTGGGGAAAAAGAGGGGAAAGGAGATGGAAAATGATGGAGGGTCTGGGGAAAAGCGGGGAAGGATTTTGGGGAAAAGTGGGGAAAAGGAGACAGGGGAAATGATGGGGGGTCTGTCTGAGGAAAAGTGGGGAAGGATTTTGGGGAAAAGTGGGGAAGGATTTTGGGAATGTGGAAAAAAGGATTTGGGGAAAAGTCCTGGAGGGTTTAGGAAAAGTGGGGATGTAGGAAAATGGATCCAGGGAATGGGGGAATGGATTTTGGGGAAAAGCGGGGAAGGATTTGGGGAAAAGTGGGAAAAGGAGACAGAAAATGATGGAGGGTTTAGGGAAAAGTGGGGAAGGATTTTGGGGAAAAGTGGGGAAGGAATTTGGGGAAAAAGAGGGGAAAAGGAGACAGAGAAAATGATGGAGGAGAAGTGGGGAAGGAATTTGGGGAAAAGTGGGGAAAGGAGAGAGAAAATGATGGAGGAAAATTCGGGAAGGATTTTGGGGAAAAGCAGGGAATGGAGACAGAGAAAATGATGGAGGGTTTGGGGAAAAGTGGGGAAGGATTTTGGGGAAAAGTGGGGAAGGATTTTGGGGAAAAGAGGGGAAAAGGAGACAGAAAATGATGGAGGGTTTAGGGAAAAGTGGGGAAGGATTTGGGGGAAAAGTGGGGAAAGAAATTTGGGGAAAAGTGGGGAAGGATTTGGGGAAAACGTGGGGAAAGGAGAGAGAAAATGATGGAGGAAAAGTGGGGAAGGAATTTGGGGCAAAGTGGGGAAGGAATTTTGGGAAAAGAGGGGAAGGATTTGGGGAAAAGTGGGGAAGGATTTTGGGGAAAAGTGGGGAAGGATTCAGGGAAAAATGGGGAAGGATTTTGGGGAAAAGAGGGGAAAAGGAGACAGAGAAAATGATTGAGGGTTTAGGGTAAAGTGGGGAAGGATTTGGGGGAAAAGTGGGGGAAAGGATTCAGGGAAAAGTGGGGAAGGATTTGGGGAAAAATTGGGGAAAGGAGACAGAAAATGATGGAGGAAAAGTGGGGAAGGATTTTGGGTAAAGTGGGGAAAAGGAGACAGAGGAAATGATGGAGGGTCTGGGGAAAAGTGGGGAAGGATTTGGGGAAAAATGGGGAAAGGAGACAGGGGAAATGATGGAGGAAAAGTGGGGAAAGGAATTTGGGGAAAAAGTGGGGAAAGGAGACAGAAAATGATGGAGGGTTTGGGGAAAAATGGGGAAGGATTTTGGGGAAAAGTGGGGAAAGAAATTTGGGGAAAAGTGGGGAAAAGGAGACAGAGAAAATGATGGAGGAAAAGTGGGGAAGGATTTTGGGGAAAAGTGGGGAAGGAATTTTGGGAAAAGAGGGGAAGGATTTGGGGAAAAGTGGGGAAAGGAGACAGAAAATGATGGAGGAAAATTGGGGAAGGATTTTGGGGAAAAGTGGGGAAAAGGAGACAGAGAAAATGATGGAGGAAAAGTGGGAAAGGATTTTAGGGAAAAAGTGGGAAAAGGAGTCAGAAAATGATGGAGGGTCTGGGGAAAAGTGGGAAAAAGGATTTGGGGAAAAGTCCAGGTGGTTTTAGGAAAAGTGAGGCTGTAGGAAAATGGATCCAGGGAATGGGGGAACGGATCTTGGGGAAAAGTGGGAAAATATTCAGGGAATGGGGGAAAGGATTTGGGGGGAAAAGCGGGGAAAAGGAGACAGAGAAAATGATGGGGGGGCTGGGGGAAAGTGGGGAAGGATTTTGGGGAAAAAGTGGGAAAAGGAGACAGAAAATGATGGAGGGTTTGGGGAAAAGTGGGGAAGGAATTTGGGGAAAAGAGGGGAAAAGGAGACAGAGAAAATGATGGAGGAAAAGTGGGGAAGGATTTTGGGTAAAGTGGGGAAAAGGAGACAGAAAATGATGGAGGGTTTAGGGAAAAGAGGGGAAGGATTTGGGGGAAAAGTGGGAAAAGGAGACAGGGGAAATGATGGAGGAAAAGGGGGGAAGGATTTTGGGGAAAAGTGGGGAAGGAATTTTGGGAAAAGAGGGGAAGGATTTGGGGAAAAAGTGGGGAAAGGAGACAGAAAATGATGGAGGAAAATTGGGGAAGGATTTTGGGGAAAAGTGGGGAAGGATTCAGGGAAAAGTGGGGAAGGATTTTGGGGAAAAGAGGGGAAAAGGAGACAGAGAAAATGATGGAGGGTTTAGGGAAAAGGGGGGAAGGATTTTGGGGAAAAGTGGGAAAGGAATTTGGGGAAAAGTGGGGAAAAGGAGACAGAAAAAATGATGGAGGAAAAGTGGGGAAGGATTTTGGGTAAAGTGGGGAAAAGGAGACAGAAAAAATGATGGAGGGTCTGGGGAAAAGTGGGGAAAGATTTTGGGGAAAAAATGGGAAAAGGAGACAGAAAATGATGGAGATTTTGGGGAAAAGTGGGGAAAGATTTTGAGGAAAAGTGGGGAAGGATTTGGGGAAAAAGTGGGGAAAAGGAGACAGAAAATGATGGAGGAAAAGTGGGGAAAGGAATTTGGGGAAAAAGTGGGGAAAGGAGACAGAGAAAATGATGGAGGGTTTAGGGAAAAGTGGGAAAAAGGATTTAGGGAATGTGAGAAAAAGGATTTGGGGGAAAAGTCCAGGTGGGTTTAGGAAAAGTGGGGCTGTAGGAAAATGGATCCAGGGAATGTGGGAAAGGATTTTGGGGGAAAAGTGGGAAAATATTCGGGAAATGGGGGAAAGGATTTTGGGGGAAAAGTGGGAGAATATTCAGGGAATGGGGAAAAGATTTGGGGGAAAAGTGGGAGAAATGGGAAAAGATTTTGGGAGAGTGGGAGAGGATTTCTGGAAAAGGTGGGGGAGGAATTTGGGAATGTGGGGATGGAGGGAAAAATGTGGGGACGGAGGGAGGGAAAGGGGCTGGGAGAGGCAGGAAAAGCGGGAAAGGGATTTTGGGAAAGCGTTTAGGGAAAGAGAGAGAAATAATTCGGGAATGTGGGGAAGGATCCGGGGAAAAGGTTGGAAAACGCAGGAAAAAAATGAGGTGGGAAAGGATTTAAGGAATGCGGGAAAAACAAGCTGAGAATTCCCTGGGAAATGGGGTTTGGGAAGGAATTCCTGGCTGGGCTGCAATTCCCAGAGAATCCCTGGGAACATCCGAGGAAAAGCTGGAAAAATCCCCAGAAATTTTGGGATTTTTGGGATTTTGGGATTTTGGGATTTATTTTGGGATTGAAGGTCGGCGGATCCCATCCCAAACCACGGCAGGATTCCGGGATCGAGGGCGCTCAGGGTCCGTCCCGAGGGATTTTTTGTGGGATTTTGGGGATGGAAAAGGGAAAAGCTCTGAAATTTTCCTGTTTTCCTGTTGGGTGCAGGTGCTGGATGAGCTGGACGAGCACCTGAGGAATTCCCGGTATTTTCGCTTCCTGTGGTTCCCGCACACGGAGAACGTTCAGGTCATCTACCAGGACCCCACGGAACAGGCACGGATACCTAAAATTCCCTGAAATCCCCCCCCAAAAAAAAAACCAAAAAATCCCTAAAATTCCCTGAAATCCCCCCCCAAAAATCCCTAAAATTCCCTGAAATCCCCCCCCAAAAAATCCCTAAAATTCCCTGAAATCCCCCCCCCAAAAAAAACCAAAAAATCCCTAAAATTCCCTGAAATCCCCCCCCCAAAATCCCTAAAATTCCCTGAAATCCCCCACCCAAAATTCCCTAAAATTCCCTGAAATCCCACAAAAATTCCCTGAAATCCCAAAAAATCCCGAAAATTCCAAGAATTCCTAAAATGCCCTGAAATCCCCAAAAATCCCGAAAATTCCAAGAATTCCTAAAATGCCCTGAAATCCCCCCCCAAAAATCCCCAAAATTCCAAGAATTCCTAAAGTTCCCTGAAATCCCCCCCCCAAAAAATCCCTAAAAAAATTCCCTGAAATCCCACAAAAATTCCCTGAAATCCCAAAAATCCCAAGAATTCCTAAAATTCCCTGAAATCCCCCCCCAAAATTCCCCAAATGCCAAAAATCCCTGAAATTCCTAAAATCTCTGAATTCCCCCAAAATCCTTTAAAAAATCCCAAGAATTTCTGAAATCCCCAAAATTCTTACAGTTCCTGAAATCCCTAAAATCCCAAAAATCGTTAAAATACAAAAAAAACCCTGAAATCCCAAAAATCCCCAAAATCTCTGAGGCCTCAAAAATCCCAAAAGTTCCTGAAGTCCCAAAAATTCCCTAAAAATTCCTAAAATCCCCAAAATTCCCTGAAATCCCTGAAATCCCCAAAAATCCCAAAATATCCATGACATTCCTGAAATCCCTGAAACCCCCGAATTTCCAAAAATTCCTAAAATCCCTGAAATCCCTAAAATCCCCGAATTTCCAAAAAATCCTAAAATCCCCAAAAACCCTAAAATCCAAAACAACTCTGAAATTCCTAAATCCCCAAAAATCCCCGAAATCCCAAAAAAATCCCTGAAATCGCTAAAATTAAATTTAAAATATCCTGAAATTCCTGACATGCCAAAAATCCCCGATAATCCCCAAAATCCCCCAAAACATTCCTGAAATCCCAAAAATCCCCCAAAATTCCCCAAATCCCTAAAATCTCTCGTTTTTTCCCCGTGGGATTTGCAGGCGCCGCGCTCCTCGTCCAGCTGGTTTTGGGATTACGCCGTGGGATATCACCTGCTGCAGTTCCTGCTCTGGATCAGGTAGCCCAAAAATCCCAAAAATTCCCCCAAAAAATCCCCCAAATCCCAAAAATCCCAAAAATCCCAAAAAAATCCCCCAGAAAAATCCCCCAAATCCCAAAAATAAAAAAAAAATCCCCCCAAAAATCCCCCAAATCCCAAAAATCCCAAAAATCCCAAAAAAATTCCCAAAAAAATCTCCCAAATCCCAAAAGTCCCAAAAATCCCAAAAAAAATCCCCCCAAAAATCCCCCAAATCCCAAAAATCCCAAAAATCCCCAAAAAATTCCCAAAAAAATCTCCCAAATCCCAAAAGTCACAAAAAAATCCCCCCAAAAATCCCCCAAATCCCAAAAATCCCAAAAATCCCCACAAAAATCCCCCAAATCACAAAAATCCCCCAAATCCCAAAAAAATCCACCAAAAAATCCCCCAAATCCCAAAAATCCCAAAAATCCCAAAAAAATTCCCAAAAAAATCTCCCAAATCCCAAAAATCCCCAAAAAATCCCCCCAAAAATCCCCCAAATCCCAAAAGTCCCAAAAAAATCCCCACAAAAATCCCCCAAATCACAAAAATCCCAAAAATCCCAAAAAAAATCCCCCCAAAAATCCCCCAAATCCCAAAAGTCCCAAAAATCCCCACAAAAATCCCCCCAAAAATCCCCCAAATCCCAAAAGTCCCAAAAATCCCAAAAAAATTCCCAAAAAAATCTCCCAAATCCCAAAAGTCACAAAAAAATCCCCCCAAAAATCCCCCAAATCCCAAAAATCCCAAAAATCCCAAAAAAATCCCCACAAAAATCCCCCAAATCCCAAAAATCCCAAAAATCCCAAAAAAAATCCCAAAAAAATCTCCCAAATCACAAAAGTCACAAAAAAATCCCCCCAAAAATCCCCCAAATCCCAAAAATCCCAAAAATCCCAAAAAAATCCCCCCAAAAATCCCCCAAATCCCAAAAATCCCCCAAATCCCAAAAAAATCCCCCAAAAAATCCCCCAAATCCCAAAAATCCCAAAAATCCCAAAAAAATCCCCACAAAAATCCCCCAAATCACAAAAATCCCAAAAAAATCCCCACAAAAATCCCACAAAAATCCCCCAAATCCCAAAAATTCCAAAAATCCCCCAAATCCCCCCAAAAATCCCCCAAATCCCAAAAATCCCAAAAATCCCCACAAAAATCCCACAAAAATCCCCCAAATCCCAAAAATTCCAAAAATCCCCACAAAAATCCCCCAAATCCCAAAAGTCCCAAAAATCCAAAAAAAAATCCCAAAAAAATCCCCCAAAAATCCCCCAAATCCCAAAAAAATCCCCCAAAAAATCCCCCAAATCCCAAAAATCCCAAAAATCCCAAAAAAATTCCCAAAAAAATCTCCCAAATCCTAAAAATCCCAAAAAAAATCCCCCCAAAAATCCCCCAAATCCCAAAAATCCCAAAAATCCCAAAAAAATCCCCCCAAAAATCCCCCAAATCACAAAAATCCCAAAAATCCCAAAAAAATCCCCACAAAAATCCCCCAAATCCCAAAAATCCCAAAAATCCCAAAAAAATCCCCACAAAAATCCCCCAAATCACAAAAATCCCAAAAATCCCCAAAAAATTCCCAAAAAAATCTCCCAAATCCCAAAAGTCACAAAAAAATCCCCCCAAAAATCTCCCAAATCCCAAAAATCCCAAAAATCCCAAAAAAATCCCCCAGAAAAATTCCCCAAATCCCAAAAGTCCCAAAAATCCCAAAAAAAATCCCAAAAAAATCTCCCAAATCCCAAAAGTCACAAAAAAATCCCCCCAAAAATCCCCCAAATCCCAAAAATCCCAAAAATCCCCAAAGAAATCCCCCGAAAAATCCCCCAAATCCCAAAAGTCCCAAAAATCCCAAAAAAATCCCCACAAAAATCTCCCAAATCCCAAAAGTCCCAAAAATCCCCAAAAAATCCCCAAAAAAATCTCCCAAATCTGAAAAGTCACAAAAAAATCCCCCCAAAAATCCCCCAAATCCCAAAAATCCCAAAAATCCCCAAAAAATCCCCACAAAAATCCCCCAAATCACAAAAATCCCCCAAATCCCAAAAAAATCCCCCCAAAATCCCCCAAATCCCCCAAATCCCCCAAATCCCAAAAATCCCAAAAATCCCCACAAAAATCCCCCAAATCCCAAAAATCCCAAAAATCCCCACAAAAATCCCCCCAAAAATCCCCCAAATCCCAAAAATCCCAATTCCCAAACCTCAAATCACAAAAAAACCCCCCCAAAATTCCCAAAAATCTGCAAAATCCCAAAAGTCCCAAATCCCAACTCCCAAAAATTCCCGTAATCCCGAAAATCCCAATAATCCTCAATCCCAAATCCCAAATTACAAAAAAAAAAAAACCACCAAAATCCTAACCCCCCCCAAATTCCAAATCCCGAAAATTCCCAAACCTCACATCCCAAATCCCAAAACCCCCAAATCCGAACTCCCAAATCCCAAATCCCCAAATCCCCCAAAATTCCCAACTCCCCCAACCGCCAGCCAAACCAAAATTCCCCAATCCCAGAAATCCTGAAAATGCGAAAAAGCCTTAAAAATCCCAAATCCGCCCAACCCCAAATCCCAAAAACCCCGAATCCACCCAACGCCAAAATTCCCAAACCTCGGAGCCCGAATCTGAAATTTCCCAAAGATCCCCAAAATCCCAAATGCCAAACCCCAAATCCAAAAAAAAATCCCAAATCCTCAGATCCCAAATCCCCAAACCCCAAATCCAAAAAAAAATCCCAAATCCTCAGATCCCAAAAAATCCCAAATCCTCAGATCCCAAATCCCCAAGATTCCAAATCCCAAATGCCAAACCCCAAATCCAAAAAATCCCAAATCCTCAGATCCCAAAAAATCCCAAATCCTCAGATCCCAAATCCCCAAGATTCCAA
This sequence comes from Ammospiza caudacuta, assembly GCF_027887145.1. NCBI lineage: Eukaryota > Metazoa > Chordata > Aves > Passeriformes > Passerellidae > Ammospiza > Ammospiza caudacuta. The sequence goes on along the minus strand of NC_080595.1, from coordinate 117,318,903 downwards.
ATCCCAAATCCCCAGACCCCAAAGATCTCAAAAAATCCCAAATCCCAAAAAATCCCAAATCCCCAGACCCAAATCCAAAAAAAAATCCCAAATCCTCAGATGCCAAATCCCCAAGATTCCAAATCCCAAATGCCAAACCCCAAAGATCCCAAAAAATCCCAAATCCCAAAAAATCCCAAATCCCCAGACCCCAAAGATCCCAAAAAATCCCAAATCCCAAAAAATCCCAAATCCCCAGACCCCAAAGATCCCAAAAATCCCAAATGCCGAACCCTAAATCCCCCAAAAACCCCAAATCCTCCCCAGTTTATCCAGGAAAGTGATGAAATCCTGGGAAAAGGACGGGATCGGGATCAGCGGGATCGGGATCGGGGTTGGGATCAGGGTGAAGATTGGGATTGGGATTGGGATTGGGATTGGGATTGGGATTGGGATTGGGATCAGGATCGGGGTTGGGATTGGGGTTGGGATTGGGTTCGGGATCGGGATTGGGATCATTGCGTGGGATCATTGGGATCATTGGGATCATTGGGATCATTGGGATTGGGATCGGGGTTGGGGTTGGGGTTGGGATCAGGATTAGTTTGGGATTGGGATCATTGGGATTATTTGGATCGAAATCAGGACTGGGATTGGGATCGGGATCGGGATCAGGGTGAAGATTGGGATTGGGGTTGGGATTGGGATCGGGATCAGGATCGGGATCGGGATTGGGGTTGGCATCGGGGTTGGGGTCTGGATTGGATTTGGGGTCAGGACTGGGATTGGGATCAGGGATCAGATTTGGGATTGGGATCAGGATTGGGATGGGAACGGGGTTGGGGTTGGGGTTGGGATCAGGATTGGGATCATTGCGTGGGATCATTGGGTGGGATCATTGGGATCAGGATTGGGATGGGATCGGGATTTGGATTGGGATTGGGATTGGGATCATTGCGTGGGATCATTGGGATCATTGGGATCATTGGGATCATTGGGATTGGGATCGGGGTTGGGGTTGGGGTTGGGATCAGGATTAGTTTGGGATTGGGATCATTGGGATTATTTGGATCGAAATCAGGACTGGGATCGGGATCGGGATTGGGATCAGGGTGAAGATTGGGATTGGGGTTGGGATTGGGATTGGGATCGGGATCAGGATCGGGATCGGGATCGGGATTGGGGTTGGCATCGGGGTTGGGGTCTGGATTGGATTTGGGGTCAGGATTGGGATTGGGATCAGGGATCAGATTTGGGATTGGGATCAGGATTGGGATGGGAACGGGGTTGGGGTTGGGGTTGGGATCGGGATTGGGATCATTGCGTGGGATCATTGCGTGGGATCATTGGGATCATTGGGATGGGATCGGGATTTGGATTGGGGTTGGGATCAGGATCAGTTTGGGATTGGGATAATTTGGATAATTGGGATCGAAATCAGGACTGGGATTGGGATCGGGATTGGGATCAGGGTGAACATTGGGATTGGGATCGGGATGTGGATTGGGATTGGGATTGAGACTGGGATTGGATTCGGGTTCGGGATTGGGATTGGGTTCGGGATCAGGATCGGGGTCTGGATTGGATTTGGGGTCAGGACTGGGATTGGGATCAGGGATCAGATTTGGGATTGGGATCAGGATTGGGATGGGAACGGGGTTGGGGTTGGGGTTGGGATCAGGATTGGGATCATTGCGTGGGATCATTGGGATCATTGGGATCATTGGGATGGGATCGGGGTTGGGGTTGGGGTTGGGATCAGGATTGGGATCATTGGGATCATTGGGACCATTGGGATCATTGGGATGGGATCGGGGTTGGGGTTGGGGTTGGGATCAGGATCAGTTTGGGATTGGGATAATTTGGATAATTGGGATCGAAATCAGGACTGGGATTGGGATCGGGATTGGGATCAGGGTGAACATTGGGATTGGGATCGGGATGTGGATTGGGATTGGGATTGAGACTGGGATTGGATTCGGGTTCGGGATTGGGATTGGGTTCGGGATCAGGATCGGGGTCTGGACTGGATTTGGGGTCAGGATTGGGATTGGGATCAGGGATCAGATTTGGGATTGGGATCAGGATTGGGATGGGATCGGGATTTGGATTGGGATTGGGATTGGGATCATTGCGTGGGATCATTGGGATCATTGGGACCATTGGGATCATTGGGATTGGGATCGGGGTTGGGGTTGGGGTTGGGATCAGGATTAGTTTGGGATTGGGATCATTGGGATTATTGGGATCGAAATCAGGACTGGGATCGGGATCGGGATTGGGATCAGGGTGAACATTGGGATTGGGGTTGGGATTGGGATCAGGATCGGGATCGGGATTGGGATTGGGATCATTGGGTGGGATCATTGGGATCATTGGGATCATTGGGATCGGGATTGGGATCAGAATTGGGGTTGGGATTGGGATCAAAATCAGGATTGGAATTGAGGTTGGGATTGGGATCAGGATTGGGAGCAGCGTTGGGTTTGGGATTGGTTTGGGATTGGAATGAGGATTGGGATCAGTGTTGGGACTGGGGTTGGGATGGGGATCAGGAATGGGATGGGGGTTGGGATTGTTTGGATCGGCATCGGGATCAGGATCGGGGTCAGGATCGGGATTGGGATTGGTTTGGGATCGGGATGCGGATTGGGATTATTGGGATCATTTGGATCGGGGTCAGGATTGGGATCAGGAATGGGAACGAGATTGGGATCGGGATCTGGATTTGGACTGGGATTGGGATGAGGTTGGGATCAGGATCAGGATCGGGATCAAGGTCGGGATTGGGATCATTGGGATCAGGGTCGGGATTGGGATTGGGATTGGGATCGGGATTGGGATCGGGATTGGGATTGGGATCGGGATCAAGGTTGGGATTGGCATTGGGATCATTGGGATTGGGTCAGACTCAGGATTGGGATTGGGATTTGGACTGAGATTGGGATTAGGATCGAGGTCGGGTTTGGGATTGGGATTTGGATTTGGATCGGGATTGGGATCAAGGTTGGGATTGGGATTGGGATCGGGATCGGGATTTGGATCGGGATTGGGATCAAGGTTGGGATTGGCATTGGGATCATTGGGATCAGGATTGGGATTGGGATTGGGATCGGGATCGGGATTTGGATCGGGATTGGGATCAAGGTTGGGATTGGGATCATTGGGATCGGGTCAGCATCGGGTTTGGGATTGGGATCCTTGGGATCATGATTGGGATTGGGATTGGGATTGGGATCGGGATCGGGATCAAGGTTGGGATTGGGATCATTTGGATCGGGATGGGGATCGGGATGGGGATCGGGATCGGGATCGGGATCGGGATGGGGATCGGGATCGGGATTGGGACTGGGATTGGGATTTTCCCAGCCCAGTTTTATCCCAATTTCCACCCCGTGCTGGGACCTTTTTGGGGTTTTTAGGGAGCATTCCCATTCCCGGGAAAAGAGGAATTTTGGGAATTGCGGCTTTGCCCGGGATGGGACTCGTGGCATTCCCGCCTGGGGCTTTGCTGCCCTCTGCTGCCCACAGAAATCCTGGAATTTTCCAGCTGGAAAAACCAAAATCCAGGAATTTTCCATGTCTGGAATTTCCTGAATCCACGGAATTTTGGGGCTGGAAAAACCAAATCCAACAATTTTCATGTTTCCATGGAATTTGGGTTTTTTTTTTTTTTTTTTTGGGGAAGGAATTCCCATTTTTTGGCAGGATTTTTTGGGGACTGAATTCCCATTTTTTGGGGGCTAAATTCCCTTTTTTTTTGGAAGAAATTCCTGTTTTTTAGCAGGATTTTTTGGGAAGGAATTCCCTTTTTTGGGGGGCTGAATTCCCATTTTTTGGGACTGAAATGCCTTTTTTTTTGGGAAGGAATTCCCGGTTTTTTGCAGGATTTTTGGGAAAGAATTCCTGTTTTTTTGCAGGATTTTTTGGGGGCAAAAGTCCAATATTTTGGGGCTGAATTCCCGTTTTTGGGGGGCTGAATTCCCATTTTTTGGGGGCTGAATTCCCATTTTTTTGGGAAGGAATTCCCATTTTTTTTGCAGGATTTCTTGGGAAGGGATTCCTGGTTTTTTGGCAGTTGAATTCCTGTTTTTGGGGTGCTGAATTCCCATTTTTGGGGTGCTGAATTCCAGTTTTTTGGGGTGCTCAATTCCCTGGTTTTTTGCAGGATTTCTTGGGGGCTGAATTCCCATTTTTTGGGGGTGAATTCCTGGTTTTTGGGGGCTGAATTCCTGGGTTTTTTTGCAGGATTTTTTGGGAAGGAATTCCCGGTTTTTTGCAGGATTTTTTTGGAGGGCTAAATTCCCATTTTTGGGGCTAAATTCCCATTTTTTGGGGTGCTGAATTCCAGTTTTTTGGGGTGCTGAATTCCCTGTTTTTTTGCAGGATTTTTTGGGGGCTGAATTCCGGGTTTTTGGGGTGAATTCCCAATCTTTGAGGGGCTGAATTCCTGGGGTTTTTTTGCAGGATTTTTGGGAAGGAATTCCGGGTTTTTGGGGGTGAATTCCCTTTTTTTGAGGGGCTGAATTCCTGGGTTTTTTTGCAGGATTTTTTGGGAAGGAATTCCCGGTTTTTTGCAGGATGTTTTTGGGTGGCTAAATTCCCATTTTTGGGGCTAAATTCCCATTTTTTGGGGTGCTGAATTCCAGTTTTTTGGGGTGCTGAATTCTCTGGTTTTTTGCAGGATTTTTTGGGGGCTGAATTCCTGGGGTTTTTTTGCAGGATTTTTGGGAAGGAATTCCCGGGGTTTTTTTGCAGGATTTTTTAGGACGGAATTCCTGGTTTTTTGCAGCATGTTTTTGGGTGGCTAAATTCCCATTTTGGGTGGCTAAATTCCCATTTTTGGGGCTAAATTCCCATTTTTTGGGGTGCTGAATTCCCGTTTTTTCCTCCCCCTTTTTCCCAGCTCCTTCTTTCCCAGCCTGGTGGTTTGGATCAACCGCGCGTTTTTCCGGCTCCTGTTCAGCTCCCGCCAGGAGAGCGTCGGCCGCAGCCACCAAATCCTCAACTACGAGTGCCGCTTCCGGCAGCACGTGCAGGACTGGGCCATCCCCATGTGAGTCCCAAATCCCGGTGAATTCCCATGGCAATTCCCAAATCCCACTCCATTCCCATGGGAATTCCCCAATCCCCCTCAATTCCCATTGGAATTCCCAAATCCCAATCCAGGAAATTCCCAAATCCCAGTGCAGGACCGGGCCATCCCCATGTGAGTCCCAAATTCCGCTCAATTCCCATGGGAATTCCCAAATCCCGCTCAATTCCCACGGCAATTCCCAAATCCCAGTCCAGGACTGGCCCATCCCCATGGGAGTCCCAAATTCCAGGGGCGATTCCATGGAAATTCCCAAATCCCGGTCCAGGAAATTCCCAAATCCCAATCCAGGACTGGGCCGTCTCCATGGAAATTCCCGAATCCCGCTCAATTCCCATGGGAATTCCCAAATCCCAATCCAGGACTGGGCCGTCCCCATGTGAGTCCCGAATTCCCAGATCCCAGCACATTCCCATGGCAATTCCCAAATCCCAGTGCAGGACTGGCCCATCCACATGTGAGTCCCCAATTCCGCTCAATTCCCATGGAAATTCCCAAATCCTAATCCAGGAAATTCCCAAATCCCGGGGCAATTCCCATGGGCATTCCCAAATCCCAGTGCAGGACTGGCCCATCCCCATGTGAGTCCCGAATCCCACTGAATTCCCATGGGAATTCCCAAATCCCGGTCCAGGAAATTCCCAAATCCCAATCCAGGAATGGGCCATCTCCATGGAAATTCCCGAATCCCGCTCAATTCCCATGGGAATTCCCAAATCCCGATCCAGGAAATTCCCAAATCCCACTCAATTCCCATGGAAATTCCCAAATCCTAATCCAGGAAATTCCCAGATCCCAGCACATTCCCATGGGAATTCCCAAATCCCAGTGCAGGACTGGGCCATCCCCATGGAAATTCCCGAATCCCCCTCAATTCCCATGGAAATTCCCAAATCCCAATCCAGGAAATTCCCAAATCCCAATCCAGGACTGGGCCATCCCCATGTGAGTCCCAAATTCCGCTCAATTCCCAAGGGAATTCCCAAATCCCGCTCAATTCCCACGGCAATTCCCAAATCCCAATCCAGGACTGGGCCATCCCCATGTGAGTCCCGAATTCCGCTCAATTCCCAAGGGAATTCCCGAATCCCGCTCAATTCCCACGGCAATTCCCAAATCCCGGTCCAGGACTGGCCCATCCCCATGGGAGTCCCAAATTCCAGGGGCGATTCCATGGAAATTCCCAAATCCCGGTCCAGGAAATTCCCAAATCCCAATCCAGGACTGGGCCGTCTCCATGGAAATTCCCGAATCCCGCTCAATTCCCATGGGAATTCCCAAATCCCAGTGCAGGACTGGGCCATCCCCATGTGAGTCCCGAATCTCACTCAATTCCCATGGGAATTCCCAAATCCCAATCCAGGAAATTCCCAAATCCCAATCCAGGACTGGGCCGTCCCCATGTGAGTCCCAAATTCCGCTCAATTCCCATGGAAATTCCCAAATCCTAATCCAGGAAATTCCCAAATCCCGGGGCAATTCCCATGGGAATTCCCAAATCCCAGTGCAGGACTGGCCCATCCCCATGTGAGTCCCAAATTCCGGTGAATTCCCACGGGAATTCCAGAATCCCGCTCAATTCCCATGGGAATTCCCAAATCCTGATCCAGGAAATTCCCAAATCCCACTCAATTCCCATGGAAATTCCCAAATCCCAATCCAGGAAATTCCCAGATCCCAGCACATTCCCATGGGAATTCCCAAATCCCAGTGCAGGACTGGGCCATCCCCATGGAAATTCCCGAATCCCGCTCAATTCCCATGGAAATTCCCAAATCCCAATCCAGGAAATTCCCAAATCCCAGTGCAGGACTGGGCCGTCCCCATGTGAGTCCCCAATTCCGCTCAATTCCCATGGGAATTCCCAAATCCCGATCCAGGAAATTCCCAAATCCCACTCAATTCCCATGGAAATTCGCAAATCCTAATCCAGGAAATTCCCAAATCCCGGGGCAATTCCCATGGGAATTCCCAAATCCCAGTGCAGGACTGGCCCGTCCCCATGTGATTCCCAAATTCCGGTGAATTCCCACGGGAATTCCAGAATCCCGCTCAATTCCCATGGGAATTCCCAAATCCCAATCCAGGAAATTCCCAAATCCTACTCAATTCCCATGGAAATTCCCAAATCCTAATCCAGGAAATTCCCGAATCCCCCTCAATTCCCATGGGAATTCCCAAATCCCAGTGCCGGACTGGGCCGTCCCCATGTCAGTCCCAAATTCCCAAATTCCAGGACTTTCCCATGGGAATTCCATTATCCCAAACCAGGACTGGGCCGTCCCCACGTGAGTCCCAAATCCCGGGGGTTTTCCGTGGGAATTCCCAAATCCCCGGGGCAATTCCATGGGATTTCCCAAATCCCAGTCCGGGACTGGCCCATCCCCATGAAATTCCCAAATCCCGGTGAATTCCCACGGGAATTCCCAAATCCCAAACCAGGACTGGCCCCATCCCCATGGAATTCCCAAATCCCGGTGCTTTTCCGTGGGAATTCCCAAATCCCGGTCCAGGATTGGGCCCATCCCCATGGAATTCCCAAATCTCACTCCATGCCCAACAAAATTTCAGGATCCCAGCCCAGGACTGGGCCCATTCCCATGGAATTCCCAAATCCTGGGGCTTTTCCATAGGAATTCCCAAATCCCATTCCAAGATTTGGCCGTTCCCCATGGAATTCCAGGATCCCGGTCCATTCCCGAGGAAATTCCCAAATCCCGGTCCAAGGTTTGGCCGTTCCCATGGAATTCCAAAATCCCGGTCCATTCCCGAGGAAATTCCCAAATCCCGGTCCTGGATTGAACCGTTCCCATGGAATTCCACGATCCCGCTCCATTCCCGAGGAAATTCCCAAATCCCGGTCCTGGATTGAACCCAATCCCGTGGAATTCCAGGATCCCGCTCCATTCCCGAGGAAATTCCCAAATCCCGGTCCTGGATTGAACCCAATCCCGTGGAATTCCACGATCCCGCTCCATTCCCGAGGAAATTCCCAAATCCCGGTCCTGGATTGAACCGTTCCCATGGAATTCCAGGATCCCGCTCCATTCCCGAGGAAATTCCCAAATCCCGGTCCTGGATTGAACCCAATCCCATGGAATTCCAGGATCCCGCTCCATTCCCGAGGAAATTCCCAAATCCCGGTCCTGGATTGAACCGTTCCCGTGGAATTCCAGGATCCCGCTCCATTCCCGAGGAAATTCCCAAATCCCGGTCCTGGATTGAACCGTTCCCAAGGAATTCCAGGATCCCGCTCCATTCCCGAGGAAATTCCCAAATCCCGGTCCTGGATTGAACCCAATCCCATGGAATTCCAGGATCCCGCTCCATTCCCGAGGAAATTCCCAAATCCCGGTCCTGGATTGAACCCAATCCCGTGGAATTCCAGGATCCCGCTCCATTCCCGAGGAAATTCCCAAATCCCGGTCCTGGATTGAACCCAATCCCGTGGAATTCCAGGATCCCGCTCCATTCCCGAGGGAATTCCCAAATCCCGGTCCTGGATTGAACCCAATCCCATGGAATTCCACGATCCCGCTCCATTCCCGAGGAAATTCCCAAATCCCGGTCCTGGATTGAACCCAATCCCGTGGAATTCCACGATCCCGCTCCATTCCCGGGGAAATTCCCAAATCCCGGTCCAGGGTTTGGCCGTTCCCATGGAATTCCCAAATCCCGGTCCTGGATTGAACCGTTCCCATGGAATTCCACAATCCCGGTCCATTCCCGAGGAAATTCCCAAATCCCGGTCCAGGGTTTGGCCGTTCCCATGGAATTCCCAAATCCCGGTCCTGGATTGAACCGTTCCCGTGGAATTCCAGGATCCCGCTCCATTCCCGAGGAAATTCCCAAATCCCGGTCCAGGATTGAACCGTTCCCGTGGAATTCCACGATCCCGCTCCATTCCCTCCCTTCCCGTTCTCACCAGGAATTTTTGGGATGATTTTTGCAATTTTTGGGATTATTTTGGGGATTTTTGTGGATTATTTTTTCCATTCTCACGGGATTTTTTGGGATTATTTTTTCCGTTTTCCCGGTAAATTTTGGAATTATTTTTTCCAATATTACTGGGAATTTTTGGGATTATTTTCTCTGCTCTCACGGGAATTTTTGGGATTATTGTTTCTGGTCTCATGGGAAATTTTTGGGATTAGTTTTTGCAATTTTTTGGGATGATTTTTGGGATTTTTGGGATGATTTTGGGGATTATTTTTTCCGTTCTGACGGGGAATTTTTGGGATCATTTTTTCCATTTTTACTGGGAATTTTTGGGATTATTTTCTCTGTTCTCACGGGAATTTTTGGGATTATTGTTTCTGGTCTCATGGGGAATTTTTGGGATTCTTCTGGAATTTTTGGGATTATTTTTGGGATTATGTTTTCCGTTCTCTCAGGGATTTTTTGGGATTATTTTTTGGAATTTTTGGGATTCTTTTGGGAATTTTTGGGATGATTTTTAGGATTATGTTTTCCTGTCTCACAGGGAATTTTTGGGATTATTTTTGGGATTATGTTTTCCATTCTCACGGGGATTTTTTGGGATTATTTTTTGGAATTTTTGGGATTATTTTTGGGATTATTTTTGGGATTACGTTTTCCGTTCTCACAGGGATTTTTTGGGATTATTTTTTGGAATTTTTTGGGATTATTCTTGGAATTTTTAGTATTATTTTTAGGAATTATGTTTTCCGTTCTCACGGGGATTTTTTGGGATTATTTTTTGGAATTTTTTTGGATTCTTTTTGGAATTTTTGGGATTATTTTTGGGAGTATTTTTTCCGTTCTGACAGGGAACTCTTGGATTCTTTTTTCCATTTTTACTGGGAATTTTTGGGATTATTACCTCTGTTGCCATGGGAATTTTTGGGGTTATTTTTTCTGTTCTCACGGGAACTTTTGGGATTATTTTTGGAATTTTTGGGATTATTTTTGGGATTATTTTTTCCATTCTCACGGGGAATTTTTGGGATTATTTTTTCCAATATTACTGGGAATTTTTGGGATTATTTTCTCTGTTCTCATGGGAATTTCGGGGATTACTGTTTCTGGTCTCATGGGGAATTTTTGGAATTGTTTTTTGGAATTTTTTTGGATGATTTTTGGAATTTTTGGGTTTGTTTTGGGATTATGCTTTCCGTTCTCACGGGGAATTTTTGGGATTTTTTTTTCCATTTTTACTGGGAATTTTTGGGATTATTGTTTCTGGTCTCATGGGGAATTTTTGGGATTCTTTTTGGAATTTTTGGGATTATTTTTGGGATTACGTTTTCCGTTCTCACGGGGAAATTTTGGGATTAATTTTTGGACTTTTTGGGATTATTTTTAGAATTCTTGGGATTATTTTTTCCTGAGAAATTTGGGAATTTTGCGAATATTTTTTCCCTTCTCACCGGGAATTTTTGGGGATTATTTTTTCCGTTTTCACAGGGAATTTTTGGGATTATTTTTCCAATCTCACGGGGAATTTTTGGGGTTAGTTTTGTTTTTTTTTTTTTTTTTTTTAATCTCACTGGGAATTTTTGGGATTATTTTGGGATTTTTGGGATTATTTTTGGGATTACATTTTCCATCCTCACGGGGATTTTTTGGGATTATTTTCTGCAATTTTTTAGGATGATTTTTGGAATTTTTGGACTTATTTTTGGGATTATGTTTTCCGTACTCACGGGGAAT